>NW_013666233.1:142256-147122 GCF_000517525.1 Limulus polyphemus
ACCAACTAACAAGTGTCAAGCTTACTTGGTAACCTAGTCTCAAGTCACTACCACCTAAATAAGTAACAAAAAGGGTAAACGGGACTAAGGGAAGGGGGGGGGGGGGGGTTGGCACTATATAACCTAACCAATAGAACTAGATCCAACTCAGTTTAGAACTTTAACAACGTACTTTTACCATTACCTCACAATTTCAATAATCATTTGAAGTTTACTTTTCAACAAGTACCCTAATGCTGAATGAGAATGTATGACATGCCTTCTTTTGGTGTCAGAACAACGTATAAAATATTAAAATTACACAAGGGATTTCTGAATGGCACAAACAACAAAATGTTCAATGTAGCAAAGAATAACTATTTTAGATATGATTATCACATCTCGGTATTGTAAGGATCACTCTAAGGTGCTAATTAGTCATCATTTGGGAAACAGTGTTCAGTTTTGGTCAACTTTAAAAATGATTGTTCAGTTTTCAGTGAGGGTTCAAAGAGCTAGGAGAATGATTTTAGGTTTGGAGGGGGGTGTATAATAAAGGATGGTTTGAAGTCTCTATGGTTTTATTAAAGTCTTAAGATTTTTAGAAGTTTGAAATCCATGAATCAAGACTGTTTTTACAGATTCTTCAGACAGTTGAATTAGAGGGTGCAGGTTTAAGATATGAAAAACACAGACATTACACCAGTTAGGGCTGCCGTCTAAACAATTTTAAAATTAGTAAAAACTTTTGTTTGAGTTTCACAATTGTAAGCATTTTTCATCAAGTCAGAAACTAAGGTTTGAAAAAAGAAAAAAAGATTGTTCCATTCTTAAGTGAAATGGAACATTGTACTTTACTACTGAATAAAGGATGATTCTGTAAAATATGTGGCACTTTGCACACCTAACTCCAGTTAAGGCAGTTTCTTTTCAAATACAGTGGTCGACCTATGGAACAGCTTGCCTTCATGTGTGGTAGAAGATATAAAATTGAATGAGCTTGACAGGTGATTGGATGGCTATTTTAGAGATTAGAGTTAGGTAAAATAAAAGGGGGTTTCTCTATGTAGCTTGAGGTAGAATAGTATTAGAAAACTGAATAATCCAGGTTGGCCCATTGGTTAGAAATTAAATTAAATTTTCCCAAAGCAAAATTGTTGAAGGATCAATTTCAAGTGACTTGTTACATCATAAGGTATAGGTACACATCTCAATTTTAAAATAAAAACTTGCAATATAATTTTTAAAGTAATACATATATGCCTACTAATTTGCATTTAATTTTCCACCTTGTTCAAATACACTGCTCTCTTAAAGCTTAATGGCTGTTATACCTGGTTAAAATAAACAACTACTCATATCTGACAATTACTACCATTATTATTAGTTCAACATGTGCTACAAATTATAATGTGGAATGCCGAAATATATTGCACTCCTTGTGAACTTTTACTATAATTTTTAAGCATATTGGATCTTTGTTGTCAAAGCAATAAAATAATCATTTTAATTTATTTACTGTTTTCAATTACTTGTGAGAAATTATGAGAGTAGGCTAAGAAGAATATGTAATATGTCAACCACACTTTATCTGCCATATCCAGTGCCAGTGAGGCCTTAAACCGAACATCTAGGACCATTAGGCCAGCTGGGACACAAGACACAGTAGTGGCTTAGGCATTATTAATACCATCAATTGCATAAACAACAACTGCTAAGGTGTAAAGTAGATTAAGTAAGTGAAGGATAATTATTATCAATTTTATTTAGTTTTTTATAAATCATATACCCAAAGGATTAATAACACAGTATTTGTTTAACACCAATTTATTGTTCACAAATGGCACTACTATTTTTTCATAAATCTGTTGTTTATGTACAATGTTCAAAATCCATTTCTGGTCATATTTCAAAATATTTAAATCTTTTATTTCTAGCACCACTGTTTAAAAGACAGCCTCTACAAGTACAACACTACAATAAAACTATTAAATAATAGTAACACTAAATTCATTATTTTTTCTATGAACAAAAAGCATTAATGTTATTTAAATACTTGTAAAAATTTGAATTAAAAATATACAGTAAACACTATTCATTATGAATTAAGTTTCAATTCAGTAAATACACGATTTTTCTTTACTTTAGTGAATATGAAAAACCTTCTAAAACAGTGAAGGCAACTTTTCTCCAGAATAAAAAAATCTAACATAACTTACCTTTTATATTGTATTATGTTGGCTGAAATTCAGCCAGACAGTGACAGAGTCAACTGCTACTAGTACCAGATCCAAGCA
This sequence comes from Limulus polyphemus, assembly GCF_000517525.1. Classification (NCBI taxonomy): domain Eukaryota; kingdom Metazoa; phylum Arthropoda; class Merostomata; order Xiphosura; family Limulidae; genus Limulus; species Limulus polyphemus. The sequence goes on from NW_013666233.1 coordinate 144,533, forward strand.
ACCGCCACTTCATCCGTGCTTGATCAAAACGACCTGGCCTTAACAATGTTGTCCTACTTACTATTACTATTAGCGATACTACGGCAATAACTGTACCTTACAATTACAGTGTAAATTTATTTCTTAATCTTAAAAACTTCAGCTAAAAAAATACTGAATGAAATGATTAACATAATACAATGTCGCCAAACAATTTGATTAAATACTAGAAGAGTTGAAGTTCAAACTACCAGTAATTTTTGACATATTATTGCGGCATTTCTTGCCTTTGTGCATTTCTGGAGTATTTTTTAAGATATTTTCTCTTCTTTGTATTATAGTTTCTGACATATTTCGCCAACTTACACGTGATAATGTTAAGTTGTCATTTAATAATTGCATACTTATTATTACTTCTATTTTAAATATACATATTTAGATTTCACAACTCAATAGATGGCTCTGTAATGTAAGCTTAAATTTGGGTGATAATTGTGTAGGAGAGGGAAGAGTAGAATATTTGGCTATATAATCATGAGTAGTGTTTAACTACGTATTAGCAAGCAAATAGCATAGAAAATAGTCCGTCCCTTCAAGTATACAACAACGCAGGTAAGTATCTGTCGTGCTTGAACCCATAATGTTCTGAACCAAATTATACATTCACTTTCTGCAACCATTATGGGTTCAAGCACCTGAACCGGGTTATCTAATAATTTCTACTGTATTCATTTGTTGTTGCTAGTTGCCCCAGGAATCAGAGATGGACTACATAAAAACTCTGATGAAATAAATATTGTTTCATATGATCTCATCTCAGCTGGTGACTAGAAAGACACTGGTAGTACATACCAGACTGTTTATTAGGAGTCAGATGAGAAAGTGACAGTAGAGGAGCAATCTATCTGATTTGATGGTCGGGCGAGACACTGAAACCAATCTTTAATCATTGTGGCTGGGATTAACTGAATGACCAGCAGCTAGGACGGCAAGTTGGTCAAAAATCAATGACTAAAAGTAAGCGGTATTCCTTGCTTTCAAAGCTATCAAGTGATGTTTCACAAAAGGATGTTCATATGTACAATACTTCATGTGATAACTAGTTGGTTATTTTACAGTTAGTACTGTTGCTTTGTTCAGCAATGTGACCCTTTTTTCCGAGCTATTGAGTGATATTTATAGTGAGATATTTGTCTGGCGTCTTATGATAATTTCTCAATCTATCTAACTATGTGTTTTTCCATAAAAAACATTAGATATAAAGATAGAACAGCTGAAATTGTTCGATGAAAATCCGAGGACATTTTGAAACAACTGCTCATTATTACTGGGGATTCAGACAAATAAGCTAAAAGTAATTTGCACTATTTTTCTTTCCAAACACTCAGATTATGTTTTGTGGCTAGTGTTGAGCAAACTCACGAACTTATACATAAGTTGACATGACCTTAAAATCTTGTTATGCCGTCCTACAAAATCTCGCCTGATGGTCTAATTGCTATATACCACTCTTGTTGAAGTGCATTCAAAAGGTTGTTCTCTAATAAAACACAGAGAATTTCCATAAACAATATGTAACATTATGCTACATATTTGTCTTAGTTATTTTTCATGTTTAACTGATGTAGTAGGCTTTTCTCATCCCCTAAATAGCAGCGCTGGCGGAATAAACGCGGCAATTCGGCTGGTTGCTGCGTAATGACACTGAAAATCATTTACTCAAATATTCTTCGGTTATCTGACAGTGTGTCTGTGTTTTGTATAACAAAGCCACATCGGGCTATTTGCTGTGTTCATCGAGAGAAATCGAACTCCTGATTTTAGCATTGTAAATCCGAATGCTAACCGCTGGCCCACCTGGGACGTTGTCTAACAGACAATTTGAAAACCCGCTCAAATACTATAAGAAAAATCAAAGCAAAAACGACTCAATGAGCAGCTTAGAGAGGTATATCATACACATACATGATGGACAAAATCAGAAGTACCTCTCGCCATTAAATTAAATACATAACATTATTAAAACGGCTACTTACTGCTAGGCATTAGAGAATTTTTCCGATACATTTATAAAGTTTTTTTTTTTAAAGTTTACTTTTGTGTAGTATAATAAATTTATTTATGTATATTACATTATTATTGCAATGGATTGTAGTGTAAAAGAAGGATTTTGTGTAAACAAGGCATGTACAACTTTCTCCAGGGCGCGAGCCGGATATCAATTTTTAAATGTACTTGCAGGCCATACTGTATGAAGCAAAGGTAAAATTTAAAAAGACTGCGATTTCCTAAACAAAATTTATTGTTATCACCATAACAATGGTACAAATAGAGTAGCAGTAGAATATACAGTGAATGAGAGTATTATTCAAATAATAAAATCATATGCATTCATTCACAAGACGGTCAGTGTTCGGGTAAATGTGTGAATTTCCCCTAGTGCGAGAAATGTGACATTTTTTCTCCAGGCATCCCTCTTTTCTAATTTATTCACCACCCCTCCAATAAGTACGAAATTTAGCGTAAATTACTCACTATAATATCGTCATAGCTCAAACAAAGCATAGCTTTCCTAGCCTTCAATCTTGTTTGGTTTGTTTGTTTGTTTGTT
>NW_013666233.1:148105-149127 GCF_000517525.1 Limulus polyphemus
GTTGTAAGTCCGCAGACATACCGCTGTGCCACTGGGGGCATCTTGTTTGGTTACAGAGTCATCAAATAGAAAATCAGACTCCTCTTGCCACACCCACCTGTCACATCTTCTTAACAGTTCTCTCTTACGTTTAATACTATATTACTTATAACTAATAGAAAGACAAGGTTTTCACCTATCAAATGATGTATTATATTACGTTGTTTTCTGTACAGAGAATTGCCTGTTTTAGTACAAGCTTCGTTCCAACGAGAAATATATCATGGATGAATTTGTGCCGGCTCTTGTGGCATAGTTAGAAAGCCAGAAAATTTGTGATAGTTATGGGACATTGTATGTTTTTTGCAGGTAATTTTATTTTTTTCCTTGATTGATTACAGAAAAAAATATATATGAGTTCGTGGGCCGGATGCGGCTCGCGGGCTGGTATAAACCTACATCAGCGATTTGTGTGTAACTGTGTAAAAACCAATAATATCAGCCCATAATATGGACAAGGCCTTAAATGTGCAATGCGAAGTTTTATATACGGTCGCTAAGAAAATAAATCTAGCATTGTGTAAGTGTGGGAAGTATCACCGGAATAAACAAAACCTCAGCAACCTGGACACAACATCATTAGCGCGGAGCCGGTGAAGACATTACGCAATGTAAACTCGACTAATTTACAATGCCAAGAAACAGAAGTTTTAAACAATAGAAAGTACCAAAATCATCTTAGAAGGAAAACAAATTAAACATAACATCTGAAACATCTGATAATACAGCAATAAAAACAAAAGAGCAAAAATCTAATGTTAGGGAGAAGGAAGGGGTCGAAGGTGTACCTCTTAGGTCCAACAAAATCGGACCTAAAAATCCGATACAACGAATGATGGTTGAAAATCGTTTTGCCGTCATTTCCTGCACCCCTACTAAATTAATTGTTTTTTTGTTTGTTTTTGAATTTCGCGCAAAGCTACACGAGGGCTATCTGCACTAGCCGTCCCTAATTTAGCAGTGTAAGACTAGAAGGAAGGCAG
>NW_013666233.1:150127-151857 GCF_000517525.1 Limulus polyphemus
TGAATTTATATGTTCAGTCATACATGATTTCACTTAATTAACCAGATTATGTTTGACTTGTTTTGGAAAGCAAGTTTGAGTTTGAGTGCTGTTTGATTTTTTTGCTCCCACCCCATGTCAGAGGTAGTTTTAGTCACAGACATAGGGAACCAGTCTTCAGTCTTTACTCTCTCCCAGAGTACATGGGTTTCTGCTTTATACAAACTGATGGAAGGATTACATTCTTGAGTTAACAGCTTGACAAAGCTGGAGGATTGCTATAGCAACAAGATGTACCCAGCTTGGAGTACAGGGGTCTCAAACGCTGACTCTCTGAAGCCTACAAGATTATGTATCCAATGGTGATGGGTCAGCAACTATCAAGTAAGGTGCTAGTTCGTGCCTGTGCTCGCCCTGTTATTATCACAACCTCCAGTTTATATCTTCAACCCTTTGTTGCTGACTGAGCTCCTGACCTTTCTGCAGCTGAACACTTTCAAATTTAACTTGTTAATGGGGCCAAGAAGTTTGTGAACTGTCTGACAGTCTATAGCACTTATGAGAGGACTACGGCAAACCACCCATCAAACCGCTTAAGTGCATGGAGTCCAACATATTGATATGAGCCATTGACACAAAGTAATATCGTAGATGATGCCTCTCTGAGGTATCTGCCTCATTAAATGATGATCCAGGATTAAGTCCCAGAGGACAGTATGGAAAACGACCACCACATCACCCAGAAAGACACTGTATATATTTTTAATTGTTTCCACTTTCGTGTAGCTCATGCCAATATAATTACTATTGTTGTAGGCGTTCAGGTAATTTTTTTCAATTGTATTTTGTAATTTGTTTGTATATTTTAACTTCTTGTTGTTTTTAAATTTTTTATGTTTCTTTATGAACTTTTTGGAAGGTAGCCTATTCAAACAAGGCAGTACATCTGCCTTGACATACGACTGTGTGTAGACCATTGACTGAATTATGTAACTTGTGTACTTGTGGGATACCTGATTTTCTTTTTTCACTAGAATATTTAAGTTGGGTATTTATATAGTTCTGTCTCTTTCTCTTTACTCTTGATTTCAATCTGTTTGACCCCAACAACCTAACGATATAGAAGAAGCCCGGAAAAATAACATATCTCTCTGTTTAATAAAGAATTTTGTTTTTCACAAAGATTTATGTTTGTTTGATTTCCTCTATCATCCATGTTCAATTTACTTATTACTTAACATGTTTCGGAACCTTTGGCTTTTCTGTTGGACATCACTGTACATGAATACCATGGGAAACAGGTTTACTGCTCACTCGCTATAATTTCAAACTTACCTAAACACCTGTCTTTTCCACGGCATTTTACTCCATGCACAAGTTTGGTAATGGCAGCGGAGCTGATGCACAGTCCATTCCACTATCTATAATTTAAAGTTAACTTCAAATATGAAAGTTCTGCTATAAATCCATCAGCCAATTCATGAAATCTCACTAAATTAGTCCATACTCTACTGTATGCTAGGGGAAAAAAAAAGGTATAACATCGCCATTTCCCAATACCATATTACCTAAACATAACAAAGTTAAATATATCATGACTATTTGATGAAAGTAAAACGTTCTTTTTCCTCATACTAACTTCATAATGACAAACATTACATGACACTTAAAGAATATATTAAAATTCCTAATAAATCGTTTTCTTGAAATATACAGTACTGTAGCACCACTGAAGGTCTGGCATGGCCAGG
>NW_013666233.1:152586-153358 GCF_000517525.1 Limulus polyphemus
CCACTGAAAAATGATGGTGTCCACAATTAAAACACTGAATACAACTTGGTGTGCCCAGTCAAAGTATTTGTTATTTTGGGCCTTTTCCCATTTGTCCCATAACCTTTTTAAACAAATAGACAAACAACATGCCCAAACGTCTTGAAGTATAGATGAGTTATTTGCTTCCACATCACGAACACAAGAAAGGTCAAAAGTCTAATAATACACCTCTTTGCTGAAATAAACATGGTTATTCAGGGGTTCATTTTTTTTAATTCTATATTCTTAAGTTTATATTGATATTAACCTTACTCTTCTCTTCATAATAGGAAGACTTTCTCTTGTATTTCCTTCACTGATCAACAACACATGTACTAGATACGGTATTTGAGTTTCTTTATAAAAAATAGAAAAGGCACTGCGAGTAATGGAATAGGGGTATTAAACAAAACCGTTGTGTAACTGGCAGGTGTGGCATTATACACACAAGAAACTTTTCTCCAATAGACATTGGTATGAGCACAATAAAAAAAACATGTTTATTCCTTTGATGTCCCACCAAATGCAAAGCATCACTTCCTGCGGATGGAGTCCAGGTTTTGTGATCGGAAGTGGTTTTTGTCTAGGACTGGGCCATTTGTTTTGGCGTTTAATATTTTCATAGATAGTCTATTTTTCATTACCGGTGACAATTCTGTCCAAAAATGGTTCACGCACATTACGCGCCAGAAGAGAAACGGTGATCATCGGAGAGTTCGTGAGGTACCCAAACACCTTCTTTAAGGAGTTT
>NW_013666233.1:154220-161626 GCF_000517525.1 Limulus polyphemus
TTAAAAACCCAACATTAATTTCTTGACGACCAAAGAAATTTACGTTATTATTACATCCTAAAATAATAATAGACTAGGCATTTGTCTGCTACTTTTGTTATTTATATAAAATATATTTTTATATATGATACAAAGGTTATAATTATATTGTGGATTTACAATATCAACAAAACTTATAACATTATCATGAACCACGGTAGTGATATATCATAGGGATCGCCCATTTGTTCCTCTTTATTATTACTTAATATTGTTTCGCCAGCCTACAGCAAAAATGGCTGTGAGTATTGAACTAAAATCTGGGCAATATTACTAAACACACCATTGTGCATTGTGTATGGTAGTGTTTAAGCATATTTGACTACCTAGCAAATAATAGTGGCTGTACAATCGTTGATACCCAATCGATTTAATGTAGTCTGTTGCTTATATAGACCCTCCTAATGTACTACACGCATACGTATATAGCTGCATGCAGGCAGTGGATGTAATTGATGTTTATATGGCAGGCATGACACGTGTACCATGGCGATTATTAACTTATTGATGCAACTGTATTGATGTCGTGTATCATTTGTTTGTGTATAAGGTTCCTGTCTTTCCAGATACGACGCTGCTGACAGGATCACAGTTTTTTAACACTGCATGATCGATTTCGGCCATTACACAAACGTCTAGGCTGCCTCCCACAATAGAAATCTTTAAACAATAGTTTAAAAGATAGCACCAAGCTCAATTTCGAGCATTGGATCGGCAATAAAAGTGATGGTTGGTGGTAAGTGTCGAATTATAACCAACACTATGTGATTGAGAATTTTATAGAAACTACAGAGAGAGTAGCCACCCTTGAAGCTGGCTGTGGCAAGAATCATGCAAGCAGAAGAATGCGAAAATGGTGGCAATTCTAGGCGAAAGTGAAGCAGAAATTTTGTAGCTCTAAAACACTTATTTTCATATAAAGTATGCAGCAGCGATGGCCCACCAGAGTTTAGGGTTGTCACAGTGGAAGAGGGTCGTAGAAGTGTCACAACCCAAACTCCATCATAAATAGGGGTGAGATATGTTGATATAATCAATTCGACCTTGTAGAGTGTGCAGAATGTCACTGTAAGAGAAAATCTGGCCAACTGCAGGAAAACTATGACCGGCCTTACTATGGTCAGTGGAGAGGAAGAGGAGGAAGAGGGAACATAACAACTATAATAAATATTAGAAATGCTTAGTTGCATATATATCCTATTATATTATGACACACTGCTTTATATTTACAATGAATATATATATGCATGCATCTATACAACTTGAAAAATTCATATGGCTATTTATACACACGGCTTTACAACTAAAAGAAAAACCAACAACTATAAAGCCTACATATATATACGTATATGGTTGATATATATATATTAGCCAACATGTGCATGCGTGTATAAAACTCATTTGGTTAGAAAATCCAGTCCTTGTACCATTCCAGTATACTTCAGTAGTCCCTTCAATCCCAGTGTTAACAGACTCCTCACATAGCTACAGGATATAAATATACTAGCTAGATATATTTTACAAGCATATACATAACATGTGATATGTTGATCACCATGCATTATAGTGATCATATATACAGTATCAATATCAATGATAATGTTGTGGCAATGATATCAGAAGCAAAAGCCATACAATCTGCATGAAACCAATCCAACTCTTGCCATTGTTTCCCGAGAGAGCATCATACACCAACAACATATTCCATTAAACTAAACAGTAATTTTTGGGTTTGGAAACACTGGCTTAAAATGAAAATGTAATCACTGAAAATAACACAGATAAGCTTAAGGTTTGAGACATAATGTTGATATTATTTCCTCAAGCTACAACTCTCTATTTTGACTCTCCTAAATATTATAACTTTTAGACATGGAGTCTAAATAGGAATTTGTAGCTTTAGGAAATAATGTCAACACTATGTCTCAAACATTAAGCTTGTTTTTTTTTGTGATTGCATTTTCACTTTAAGCTACCTATCTTGTTTTTGTATTTTTATGAAAATTCCTATTCCTCTTTTTTAACTTAACAATTTTTAATAATCTTGCATTATTTGTGTTTACTTGGGTTGTTATTCCTTGTTGTCACAAGAGTTAGACGTATTGGTTTCACCAGCTTTCCGCTTTTAAACCTTTTTTTTTGCTATTGTTTATTTATTTTAGAGCAAAGCCACATTTGGCTATCTGCTGTGCCCACCGTGGGGAACCAAACTCCGGATTTTAACTAGAAAAACCCATAACTTTTGATGTCTTATACGCCATCTGTAAATAGCATTTTGGAAACTCGTAAACGTTCATTGTATACTACCAATTGCCAGTTTCGTCACATCTCTTGACCAAAAAGAAAGTGCAACCATCTTATGGCCTGCCAGCACCATTAGTTGGAATGAAATGACAAGAAAAAATAGACCTCAAGCAATGTCTTGTAGGCGATAAAATATAGACCTGTGCCATGATATAAAAGACTGTTGGGTTCAGATAGTATTGATTAACTTAGTTTTGTGAGTGAATGTTTTTTATTGTTTAGTTTTTGTTATAATAAGAGTTAAAAGCAGATTTTGAGAATATCCAATGTCACGTGCAATATATTGATGTCGAGAATATAGAAGGTGGACAGACGATTATGTAATATGGATATAATAGCGTGAGACGAACGGGAAGCAGCTGACAGATGATAGCGAAAGAGAATAAAGTTGGCGTGAAGTTAAGTACCATAGAAGTGATAGGGCTAACAACTGACATAAACCTAACGTTTAATATGTTAGAGTGAAACTAACAGTAGAAAAGAAGATAAGAAAAATAATTATATTCCGTCAAAGCGTGGTTCTAAAGTAATTCAATCAGCCTGAGTGCACTTTGACAAAAGGAACAGAGGATATTCAAAAGAAAGAAGACCAAACGATTACGGTAACTCGCGCCAAAATTGTAAGTGAATCACAGATAATACTAGTACGATAGAAATAGAGAAGATAGTTCGTCTTGTCAACTGAAGTTCTAAAGTAATTGAATAGGCCTAAGTGGATATTTGACAAGAAGGAGAGAACTATTTATATAGTATTTATGATATGTCCGTAATATCTATAGTGTTAAATAATTTATTGTACATACGTTAACTTGTTTTGAATATATATATTATTTTGAAAACAAGTGAAGTGGGTGCTGTTTATTCATCCTTGAATTTATCGTTAACAAGTCACAGACACCTACTGTAGAAGAATACTAAGTCCAACAACAACATAGTATATATTTATACTATTGAGCAATATAATTAAAAGACTTTTTATTTTGACAATTGGTGAAGAACAGATTTTTAAATTCTGGCAACCCGAAATGTTATTTTTAGACATATTCGACATTAACAAATTAAGATAGTTGTGAAAAAGAAAAAGTAAAGTTCACATGATTGTTTTCATAAACGTTAAACATATCTTAATAAATATATACATGTGTGAGAAACGATATAATGCTACACAAACAATTCTGTGGGAAAAAAATGTCTCAATTTTTCTTTCCCCTCTCTCTCTTTATTTTGGAACAACATATTACTCAATTTTCCTTAGGTGTCAAACATTTATTGTTGAGATACATTTGTTTTTGCATTAACCAGTTACTAAGTTTTATAATTTCAGATAAATTAAAGTGTTATACCGGTTTTAAGAGTATTTGTGCTTAATTATTTTCACTAATAGGTCAATTGTTCTGAAAATTTATTATTGATACATTAAACTTCTGTCCAAATATTTATCGCAACGTCTTTATTTTCTTGCATTTGACTAGTCACCTGGTAAATTTACATACTTACAACACTAAAATCCGGGCTTCGACTCCCTGCAGTGAACACAGCGGATAGTCCAATGTAGTTTTGCTCTAAAACAAACAAACAAAAAGCATTCAACTACTGGATTAGTTTTAATATGAAATTCATAAAACTGCAATTTATTTAATAGAAGTTACTGTCTTTTCATGCCCGCAAGTACAAACGCTGTATTTTCTTTTCTGTCTAATAATAAAGATTGTATTCATTTTAACCAAATTCGTCCAGTTATGTTACTTCACACACACACCAGGAAAACTCAGTTAAGTTATACAGATTCCTAATTACTATCATTTTTTGCTGAACGAATCTGTTGGAAAACCAGTTTTTACCTGAAAGTAACACAAATGTTCAGCATCATCGCGGCTTCAATTTTAGTTCTTCTAATTCGTGTGTTACCTGCTTAGCCAATCGTGAATGTCTGGGCTTTGCTTCGGTGGAAGCAACTAGAAATGTTTATTATTACTATGTGAGGCATCAATTACTATGAATAATGATGTACTTTTAGTAGCATGTGTTACTGATACTATTATTTATGTGTGCTGTGATATTCATTCTTTTGTAGAATAACAACTGGATACATAATTATTAATAAATTTGAGTTGACAAAACTGCTCCCACTGCAATATCATTGGAATCTGTATCTAAACTGAGTTAATCTTCCAGAAATGGGTATACCAATACTGGAGTAGCGGTTAATTCCTTCTTTAGTTTGTTGAATGCTCGTTCACAGTCAGCAGTTCAAGAAAAATTATTTGGCTTCTCAAATAATTTGTGTAAAGAACGAGTTATGTCAGAGAAAGAATTTACAAAGCGACAATAGTAAGAGCACAGTCCAGGAAATCATCTCACCTAACGCAGGTTCTTTGGTGTTGGCTATATTATGGACGGAGTAATTTTTCGATGGATCTGTAAGCACTCTTTCTATGCTGACTGTGTATCCAAGGAAACTTAGCTGATGAAGGAATAATTCATACATCCTTGGATTCAGCTTAAGGTTCTTTTTTATCAATCGATTCAAAACCCTCATTGTGCCATTACAATTCTAGACAATAATTTACATGTTTTGAAGAAACTGTCGCTCAGAAATTAATTTTGATTGCAAAAGTTCAGGTGTTGCATGGTATCTGGAATTTTCGCGTGCAGGATCTGGCGTGCTTGAATTTGTAAGAGTAGCCTTGCCTCTTCTATTTTTAGCTGTTAAGATACAAAAAGAAAATATTTGTAGCTTGATTAACTTTATTTGATTAGTGATTAAAAACATAGCATACCAAAACACACATTAAGATTTTATTAAGGTTTCACTCAACTTCAGTTGTCTTCGCTGTTCTATGCTGCACGGCGGGTGTCCTTTAATAACAGATGCATGTTCAGGTTGTGTTGGGGTGTCGCCTAGTTATGCATTGTCCTCTTCCTTACAGATAATTGGTATATTCAGTCTGTTTTAACAAAGGCTTTTTCATAATAATTCCCAAGCATAGATTTGCGATAATTTTTTGCTTATTTTCCATATGCGTTGATAGGGCGCGAATGCACTTCCGCATCTATAGCAGGAAAAGTGCCGAAATTTAGGAGTTATTTCCCTCTATGTTAACCATTAAATTAAACTAAAACTGGAACGAGCAATTATAAGAGGAGCTTAGAGGAATTAGACTCGTGTAAATTCGAAGAAATTGAGCGAGTCCGACTGACACTTGGCTTCAATTACTATGATGATTGTGACGACTTTTATAATTTTTCATGATAATGTGATTAAACGACAATAAAAAGATTATAATTTAAAACAAGGAACTTAAATATGTAGAATTTTTTATTTAAATTATACAATGGGCTAACTAGTGAGATACACTAATGCCACGGTTATCCGCCGTTTCTGTTATCCACGAATTTTTGTTTTCCTCGGACCAGCGCGAATAATCGAGGCACCAGTGTATATTTATTTACTTTCACAGCAACGAGTGCATGCTAATGATCACGTGATATCAACAACCACTTGATAGTGTTGCCTAAACTAATTGCCATTGGTCCCTTCTGAGTCTAAACACACACACACTGATTGGTTGAATTGAGAGAAAGAAGAAAAACAAAGTAGCGCGAAATTAGTAACGTGCTGTACAACCGCGGCGTTTCATTCCTGAAAAAAAATGAAGAAGTGCTGAAGTCGCCATTAAAATCCCAGAAAGTTTGATTTAGGACTCAAAGAACGCGAAAATAGTTTCGGACTTCCAAGAGCCTACCAACTGTTCTAGATTCGAGTTTTATTTAGCACAGCCCTACGCACGAATAAAATGGGAGAAAATACTAGGCGACACGATGAAATTTTAGTCGCCATAGCAACCTGGCGCCCGGGATTTGCCGAGGTCTGCCTTATCAGAGGTCTTCCCATGAGCAATTGTCATCAAAGCAGATGAACTTGGCGTTGCATACAGACTTTTGCCTGCAGTTTCAGACAGAATGTCTTTTCATGCTACACTTTAATTATCTATGGTATTGTGTTTATTTCCTTATCTCTTTGTAACTAGTTTTCTAACTAATCTTTTCAGTTATCTAGACTATCGCCAGGAAGGAGTTGATGTTCCAATACTCTCAATCTGTTAATCCTATAACTTCTAGATAGTGTTGTTAATTGTTTACCTGCGTCCATAATGGGTTCTAGTTTCACTGAAAACTGCAGATCTTCCTTTAAGGATGTGCACCTACTTTGTTTCAGCCTAGTACTCATATTCTTGTCTGTTATGTCGTCCATAAGTTGATCGTTTATCAATGAATCCACCATTTCATGTTAGTATCCAGGTAAGACAATTGGTCAAGCTTTTCAAGTATTCTGCAAGTTCGACTAAGATCCATTCTTTTCTACATATCCTGTTATAGAACTTTGTTCTGTTAATGGGCGCCCACAGAATTCATTCCAGGTGGGAGCAAGACCACGACCTGAGAACACGGTAGCCATCGCAGAGGAGAGGTCATTGCCTCGAAGTTTATGTGATGCTCTGGTTGATTAGGGATTGTATATGTACACCTAATATTTTATTTATATTTAAATAGCATTAATTTCTAATACAAGGCCCGGCATGGCCAGGTGGTTAGGGCGCTCGACTCGCAATCTGAGGGTCGTGGGTTCGAATTCCCGTCACACCAAACATGCTCACCCTTTCAGCCGTGGGGGCGTTATAATGTGGCGGTCAATCCCACTATTCGTTGGTAAAAGAATAGTTCAAGAGTAGGCGCTGGGTGGTGATGACTAGCTGCCTTCCTTCTAGTCTTACACTGCTAACTTAGGGACGGCTAGGGCAGATAGCCCTCGTGTAGCTTTGCGCGAAATTCAAAACAAACAATAAGCAGTTGTCGACCAGAAACAACAACAACAACAAAAAAAACAAAAACAACTTCGAAGAGCGATCTAATCTCAGTTTTGAAGCAATAATGGGCAAAAATACCACAATCTAAAATTGACGAGATGATTCTCACTATGCCCCAAAGGATCAACGAACTCCACGAAGCGAAAGGAAGATCTACTAGATATTAATTAAATTATAAATATATCAATTCATGTG
>NW_013666233.1:161929-197651 GCF_000517525.1 Limulus polyphemus
AGGACCAGAAACAAACAACCAATCAAAGCACGTCCATCTCAATTCACCTAGATACTGTATAAAGCCTGCAGTAGCTTGCACAAACTGACGAAGTTTGGGCACACTCTGAGAGTCTGTACGTCCAGAACCAGAAGTGTAAGATATGGAGAACATCACTCAGTATCAGAATGACCAAAGTAAAGTTAGGACACCAGGAGAGTGAACTGCGGCGAATCTCACGCAGCGTTATACTGAGGATGCCAAAAGTACTTTCAAATAGTAAAGATAGCAAGAACAACAAGGATCCAAGCACCAGAAACAGCAGAGCGTCAAACAATGGAAACTAGAATCCTTGATACGAGACCAACTACTCGACGTCAACTTAACATGTAGGGAACACAAACACAGCCACGACTGGATCTAGCACCCTATGCATATTTGGAACTAAAAACTCGGTAATTTATTCTGTTTCATAACATCTCTGTGAAATCAGTGAGAATATCAGTAGTTTCAAATTGTGTAGAATTTACAAACGTTATAACAGCAACCAAAGTGTATAGTGCTGCTTTATAAAGTTTCAAATGTATACAACATGGCATATTTATTACTAATTATCTTATAATTTGTGGCATTAAATGTAGCCCCCCCCTCCCAGTAGCTCAAAGGTAAGTTACTTATAAGTCTAAAAACCGAGTTTCTATACCTGATAATCCATTGTGTAACTTTGTGCTTAAAAACAAACCAAAACACAAACATTTAATGTAAATAAATCATTCAGACTGTGGGAATAATGAAATTTCTCGCCTGTGTAAAGTACAACTTGTCTGTTGAGGAGCATAAGCCGCAAATCTGTAGCCTTTGCATTCATTGAAAGCTTTTTTATTTTAGTTGAAATAGTATGAAAACTGTGCATTTTAGAAGTTGGTGATAATAAGAACTGTGAAATTAAATCATCCACACGTTTTTTTTTCACTCTAAAATATATCATCTGTAAACCTGATGTTATTTTTATCTCTTACAATGTAATTGCTGTAGTGCTTCTTTCTTGCCCCTCAGTGGCACAGCGGTATGTCTGCGGACTTACAACGCTAGAATCCGGGTTTCGACACCCGTGGTGGGCAGAGCACAGATAGCCCATTGTGTAGCTTTGTGCTTAATTACAAACAAGCTATCTTTGAGAGATTTGAAGCTGAGCAAGACTGTTTGTTATCATTTAGTTATGGTATTCTATTACTTGTAAACCACAGAACGGTAATAAATTCATTTAATGACTTTTCCTGCGTGTATATATATTTCACTGAAGTATTTGTCTTGGCATTTAGCTTTCTGTTTACAAGAGCTCGACTTTTGTAACTCTAGGCCATCGTTCAACGCTTTGATCGTATTTCGCCCTCGCTCAAAGCTAGAAAGGCTACATCTCATGTTAACTAAATTAGTGTTGTTGATTGTTATTAAGCACACAACTACACAAAGGGCTATACGTGCTCTGCCCATCACGGGTATCGAAACCCGGTTTCTAGCAGTATAAGTCCGCAGACATACCACTGTCCCAAAGGGGGCACTAAATTAGTGTAAAGAGGCCATATATAAGTTTTATGTATAAAATAGTGTCAGATAAATAGTATCTATTTATATTAGTTTTAATACTTCAGACGATTTTTATTGCACTATTTCTTTCAACAAATTGGTCTACCATACGACGATATTAGGCTTATTATAGTATGGTTCAGTTTAATCTTTACATGATGCATGCTAATAGTCTAGTTAAATAGCTATATTATGCATTGGTTTTAATAGTAATCATATTAATAAATCTTGAGTTGATAAAAAATCAAATTTATATTTCAAAATGTATCACTATTGTGCCATCTGTTTGTAACTTGTGTGTATGCTTATGAGTTATTAATGTTTATTAAAAGGTCAAGGGTGGCATAATATTGAGCACCAAGATTTAAGAGTTATAATTCAGTGTTTCATGACTATTTCAGAATTTATTTCTCCGAAAGGGGACCAAAGTCCGCCTGGAGTAGTCACCTGTTTTAACCACTCATATCATTATACAGTAGTGTGTTGTCTGTCAGCAGACACTAAAATGACGTCACATAAGGGACGCTTAACTTGCAGTTTGTACTTTCGTAACGTCTGTGTGCATTCCATGAATCACGAGAAGAATTATGCACTCTGTAGGCTACAACACAGCATGACATATGAACTTCAAAAGCAAGAAATAAAAGTATTTGTTACTCTTAATTTTGGTTTTATTTACTCTTGAAATAGAACACTTCCGGGGACCCTGCGGATGTACATCTTGTATGGATGGTTCCTATGACTTATTTTTTGGGCACGTGGTTTGTGATATTTAAGTCCTGAACTTCAACATACCTCTGCCTTATTGTCTTCCGATTCACTCTGGTAGTTTTGTTTACTGAACCTGCAAGTATTCTGTTAACACTGGTTTTATTAGTGAATACTTCTACTTTATTATCTTTTCACTCTCTTTTGACCTTAAAGCAGTCTTTTTACATTATATTCTCACAGGGACTGCAATCACTTGTTTGGTGTGGGAACTCTGAGTTCTCTATAACTTTACTCATTCTCATGGAAAAATTATTTGTGTCTGGATACCTGACCATATTGATATCCCTGGAAATGAGATAACTGACAAAGGTTGAGAAAGCAGCAATGTCTTTTGAACATTCCTCGATAGCCCTTCTGTTAAGTAAGTTCTAGCTACTCAATAAAAAGTCATATCCTCTTGGTCAGAAAATTGGTTAAATTGATAAGTGGTGTGACATACTGATTTCTTGTTTTCTTCACCATTACTAAAAAATGCACTATTTTAAAGAATAAGCATCGAGATATTATTAAATGGTTATGACTTGGTATCTGTTGTTTAAATAATACTCTTCATAAAATTGGTCATACGACTTCGTAATATTGTTCTTTCTGCGGGACTTGCCTAAAGACCATTTAACACATCTTTCGTTACCTGATTATGCTAAAGACCATCAATATCTAAAACACCATAACTCGAGGTGTCTTTCCTTTTTTATTAACTACCGTGTTGGGAGAAATTCATGTTCTTTTAAATCTTATTCCTACTGATGCTAATGCCGTTCTTCAGTTCCTTAAATTTACCTCATCCCCCTCATATTATGTCGACCTTGCATTTTCAATCTTATTGTAATTACTATGTACATCATTAATAGCTTCATGGATCTCGCCTTCAATCAGATTTTTGTTCTTTAAACCTTATCTCTCGATCATCTTTTAATTTTCTGTCTCTTTCTTTTCTGTTTTCGATCCTGCTTCCAGCCCAGGTTGTCATCTCCAAATTTGAAGTTTATTCAAAGTTCAATTTTATTTTCACTCAAATAATCCCACTCCTGACGCTACTGTTATGTGTTATTCTGGAATATTTGCTAAAAAATAACGCCAAGCCCAGTCCATTTAACGATAACGAATTAGTTTCTTTTACAACGTTTCTATAGGCTTCTATATACAACGCGACATTTCTGGATTATTTCAACATAATGAATTTCCTATATATTGCATCATCATCATTATTAGCGGATTCTTCTAGCAAATGTAAATTCAAATATTACAAATATAGCTTACAAAAATTGTATTCAAAAAGCATTGGAGTACGAACAGACAAAATTTAATTTTCTACAAATTTTATGAAACCATTATTCATTAATTAGTCCAGTCTTTTTCTAAGGTACAGTTTCTAAATTCCTGACAAACTCTAATTTCTGTATAATTAAAATTTTTTCTCATCTATTTAGTTTTTGTAAAAGTGTAATTTTAAATTTAAGTTAAAGAATAGGCATCAGTAACAGATATGGGGGAAAAATCGAATGGCAAAAACACGTGTGTGATGTTCTGGTCTTGAGTTGATAAAATCGAAAGGACAATTGTCTACGAGATGATAATTTTTCTCACACTTCAAATTCCTTTACTTACGTATATTGTGCATTTACTTTATACTACAATTATAGAAAATCACGAAAATGATCAGAAAATCGCTTTTAATCTTGTCTATAAATCACCCAAAAGTGTTACAAATACACTCTTAGGCACTTGTGTAAAATTTTCGACAACAATAAAAATTTTTTTATTGTTTATGGCTTCAATATAAACATGTTTCACTCGTCGCACGACAAATGTTGCATCTTATTATTACTTTTTTAACTTTATGAAATCTGATATTTGTATTTATAGCAAAGATACTACGGCTATCTGCTGCTGTCCCAAATTTTGGACTACTGATCAGAAATAAGTCAGCCTGTCAGTAGCACTCTACTGCCCGCACTATGAGACTGACTGTCACTCTTATACGATATCTACAGTTTAAATTGTTGGGGAAATACTATGTAGTATAAACGGATTCGAACTCGGCTTGCCAGCTTCATAATTCAGAACTCTACCACACAGACAACCCACACCCAGGGGATCTGGTCTTGTGAGCATGTGTATACAGTTTTAATTTCACATGATTTTTTCTTATATCCATTACACTCACTGTTGTCTGTTCATGAGGTGAAGTGTACAATTACTTTCGCATAACTTAGTGAACAATTTCTACGAAAATCTTTTTGTGATCAATTAATTAATTTACTGAAAAAATCTGTAACAATGTAGTTACTGCACAAAAGTTAGTAACATTCAAAATTTCCTTGTAATAGAAAAGCATAATTTGCAAATTTACAGTTTCATTCTTCTAAATACTGTTATTTTCAGCACAAAATAATATTCTTCATTATGCCCTTTTAACACTTCGTTATGTATAGAATTTCAAGGCAAACTACATAGGGATTATCTGCGCCTAATTGTCCCTAATGTTTAACTGACGAATAGAAAAAAGGCAACTGTTCAAAAGTACCCACTAGCAACTGTTGTCTGATAAAATAAGGGAATTTGATCATCATCATAGAATGCGTACACAAACACAACTCTAGAATGCAATGTTTTTGATGCAACAGTTCCCGAAGCTTCTGATTCATAGTCTATAAACGTTAATCACAAGGCCGTTTAACAGTTCTGTAATATTTTCTTGACTTGAAAGATTTTAAGTTGATATCCAACTGGGTTTCCTAAAATTTTTTTTAGAAAATGCACTATTACATGAAAATAGTTTTTCTTTTGCCTTACCATTTTGTAGGCCCCACAGAAATGTGACTATAAAGATCTCATCCGGTATTTGTTACAAAGTTTTTTTTTTCTTCAGAAATATACTAATTTTATTTGCTTAATATTTTTATACCGTTACTTGTTCTCCAATTTGCTCAAAAGATAATCAACTTTTCCCTCTGCATTTTAAGGCAAAAAGTACACATAAAAAAATCAGCTAACAGTTCTACAAATAAAACATTCCAGACAGAAGTTTTCTATATACTTATTGACAATTGTTATTTTATAACTTGCAGTTTAATGATACAACTATATCACCAAAACTACCTCGATATCCAATGTCTTCCTTTCCAAATTTTACCTGCTATATTCAAGGATTATTCCATATGAAATGATTTATATTCTATTTAATTGTTAATTCAGAACATTGTTCGAAAAACTTTAATTTGATGTCAGGCGTATGTGAAGCGTAAGATATTTTAAGTACAATAATGTATACAAACAAAATTATAAGCACAAATCAAGAAGTCAACGTTGCTGAATTCTTTATTTCTAAAAAAATCTTACTAATGACACGAAATATAATTACAAAGACAGGATTTCAGACAAAACATTGTGTATGCCCAACACGTCTATATATACACTGGTTTGCTTTTGGGGTAAAAACCACACATCTATACACAAAGTCTCTCTTGAACAGCTTCTGACATTTTCAGTTCCTGAGTACCAATTATGAACGTCTCAAAATTTTGTTTCAGACCTATTTTATCAACTAGATATAAAAATAACTTCGAGTTTTTCGACAAAAGTAATGAACTGTGGTTGCTCAATACCAGGAGTAAATCTCACAACTGATTTACTTTTTAACAAAAAAAAAGTTGTGTTCACATAACAAGAACAGATGTGCAGATATACTTTTCTATATATATACTTCACCAATCTTCGAAGTCCAAAGAAACAGAAGCAATTTGTACAAAACATCATACAAATATTTAGATCATGAATGGATTCAGTAAACTTTTCTTTGAAAACAGAATATAAGCATAAATATTGCAAGCGTCTATTATCCACATTTCTATAATATCACCTCTGTAAACTGAAGTACAACTAGTCATGAGGAAAAAAACAGAAATCAAGACAAAAATTTATGATGCTTAAAAAATAGGTACACAGTACCATATTTAAAATATAGCACACAAATACGACTATTTTTGCTCTTCAGTTTACCTAAATTACCTGAAAACAGTGAATCAATATAATCATATCACTTTATTCATTTGCAAATCACCAACAAAAACTATAAATTCCTAAACCAAGCAGATACAGCATTTAAAGATTTGTCATTCTGTACTTAAAAGTTAATGTATACAATATTGCACCTTTTCATATATATATTCATGTGTCACTATGATCAGAAAATTGCTTCAGT
Source organism: Limulus polyphemus (assembly GCF_000517525.1). Lineage (NCBI taxonomy): Eukaryota > Metazoa > Arthropoda > Merostomata > Xiphosura > Limulidae > Limulus > Limulus polyphemus. The sequence continues at coordinate 168,471 of NW_013666233.1, forward strand.
TTTAACTGTATATTATTTTCAAGTATTTCAAAATAGCACAGAATAATATAAATCATGAACTAGTCAGCTAACATTACTTGAGTCTCATAACCTTGCTACAGGATGCTTTAAAATGTTCCATTGTGTGGAAGATAGCATACATAAATTGTATGTGGATACTATTGCCTTTACCAACTGCTATAAAACCTACAATACAAATTCAATAATTCTGGTTGTAACTAGTTTCTCTATCTTGCCAGACAAGTATTTGTTCACCTGATGTTTTTCTGCATAACTAATTACTTATCAAAGAATAAGGAAACTTGCCTTATTATCTAGCTTTACATGAGCTCTACATTATATTTCAGACACTGTAAGCTGGAGTACAATTACTCACGAGTTCTTGTAAGTTTTTCTTCTTCTTTCATATGTTTTACATAACTTTTTTTTTGTGATTATGGATATGGTACATAACTTAGAAGATGAAAATGTTTTTAGTTAAGAAACTACTTCCATTACAATCCATCTGATTGACCAATGATAGATTACTTGTAAACCAAAGAAGAAATTAAAATAGTCCAGAATTTCTTTGAAGGATCACATTAAAATCCTTCCACTTTTATAAACCAACCTTGGCACACCTTATTGTCACAAACCCATACTTTTATGACAAAATATTTGAATGTTGTACTTATATTATCAACTTACAGTCTACAGATGAAAATTTTAATTCAAAATAAGACTCAAAATCAAAATACCAGATATTACAAGTTTGAAAACAGACCAAATATTTTATCTGAATTCAGCCATAAGAAACCATAGTAACTGTGAGTATTTATTGTGATAACATACATATGCTTTTTTTACCTAGCAATTTCATTAATTTTCTTAGGGATGATTAAAACCTGAACTGTACTTTGAATTGTTCTTAAAGTACAGTATTCATTAACTACTCTGTTCTTAAAACAACAACAACAACAACAAATTCACTGTGAAACTGTTTTTTTTTGTTTTGTTTTTTTCAGAATGCAACCTATTGTTACAAAAACAAAGCAGAGATTTTTCCAAACAGCATATTATAAATCTAGAGAGTGAGGGAAATTGATGGACACAAACTGACTTACAGAAAATTGCTTTTTAAATGAGCATACAGCAGAATCATAGTATTTAACTTTTTTAGTGGTCAAACATTTTCCTATAAAGTACAGAAATTACAGTGTTCAAATAATAAATATTGTTTTTCATATTTTTTTTAATGAACTGTAATACCCGTTTTGGACGGCTTATAGGCTCTGATTTCTTCTTTTGTTTTAGGGTACTTTTGGTACATAACTTACAATTCTGAATTTACAATGATGAAATAGATATGCACAAGAACAAGAAAAACACAACACTGAGGTAGACATCAACAACTTAAAACTACAAAAAATCTTCACAAAAAAAAAACAAAAAACAAACTGATTTGAAGCTATTTACAAGTTGTCATGAAATGTAATGACCATGAAAGACTTATTTTCCTAATTCACTGCATAATATCTAAAATGACAAAAACACTTAACAGTTGTAACCCATTCTGTATAGAACACAATGGTAGCTACATAAGTTTCTTCTGCTATTTATATATATGTATATACTCAAGTTCCATGAAAGAAAAATACACAAATTTCTCATGTTAGTGGTAAAGAATAAAAAAAAATGTTTTAAACTAGAATTAACAGCAAATTATTTAAATTTTTCCTACCTTGCTGATGTAAGTAACTATTAAATGTAACACTCTTCAGTACATCTAAAGATAATTATCATGTTAAATAACACATAATCATGAATACTCTTTTAAGATTTTTGTCTTTCATTAAAGTTTCATTACTTGTAGAGAATATTTGGTCATATGCATGTAAAAGTTTTTGAAGTGCTATTATTTTATAATTTCTTCTCCCACTGAGGTTTTTTTAAACTTGTCTTAATGATGCATTCCTTAAAAAAAAACTGCATTCACTGAATACTTTTGTAATTCTGAAGTATTCCATATAGTACACGAAGTGTATCATATTGGTGTTTTGGTTATATATATATATATATATATGAAATGTTAAGTATTAAATAAGTAACACCTCACAAGTTAACTGTTATAACTGAATTGCTGCAAGAAATATTTTATAGTTTACTCCCCATCAACAACTAAGCCAATGCATGATTTTTTGTATATTTCTCGAAATCAAACTAAAGTCCACTTACTTCATTTTTTAACATATTTGAAAAAAGCATTACACTACATGCAAATCAGCTTACCTGATTGTATATTTCTTTAAAATTGTTCTGAAAGCACATATTATGAACACTGAAACACACAAAATATTCATAGTCCTGATTGCTATTCATAAAAAACTTTATCCAAGAAACAATGAGCTAAGATGGCAACAATTTGAGAATTGCCATGTTTTACTTAAACACAGATACAGGTTTAATAACTTTAACAAATTTAGTAACTTAATCTAAAATTTATTTTTAACACAAGAACAACTAAGAAATTTTTAACACCATTCTAATTAAAGCATTTTCATTACTGCTTGCCTAAACAAGAAAAAATATATACTTTAATACAGAGAAATAACATTTTTAAGTACCAAGCAATTTCCACTGACATATATAATTTCCTATATCGACACACTTAACATCTTTCCTTTCACCTATTTACACACATGAAACTACTATTGTCTTTAATACAAGTGTAGGGTAAATTAAAATCCACTTTGGATAAGTATTATGCTTTACATTAGACATTTTAACAATATGAGAAAATCAAACACCCATCACACAAACTATTGTAATCTCTATAAAATGTTATCCCCACAGTAGTGTTACTTTCTCATAATAATTACCTGATACAAATTACACATAAAAAGTTATAATTTTGAGTCACCAGCATTAATAACTTTTCTTTAATTAAATGTTTCAGCCAAACTATTCAAATCATTATAGTGTATATTGCATTTATATATATTTTTCCAGGAATTCAAAAGCATGAATACAGATTAATACACCTCACATAGATTTCAGTAACATTCACCAAAGTAACTGAATTTAAGTGTGTGTGTGTGTGGAATTTCCATACCATTTCACTTCAGACAATAGCTAATTTTGTTTTAACCATGAACTTACTACAATAACAAACAACTATGGTAATCAGAAGACTTAAAAAGTTGATCACTATGGTGTTTTCTCCCCATGAATACCATGTGACACTAGATCTCATCCATGTCTGGCAAATGATAAACTAATTAGAAAAAGTATTTGTTTGGAAACATTTGGAAAGTTTACATTGTACTTGATGGCTTTTAACATCCAATGGTTTTCCATTTTACACACACATATTAAAAAAGGGGCTTACAAATATTTACTAACATAACTGTTTATACAAATACACAGACTTTCTGTAAAATATCCAGATATTAGATACAAGATAATTTACTTGACAAACAAAAATCAGTAAGTTACATGTCTGAAAATACCATAAAGTTACTGTTTTAATTAAAACCATTTTTCTATCCACATTTAATTCATTTCAAAATCATATTAAGCAGCATAAAAGATGACAAAGTTGAGCTACGTACATATACTAATTTTTTCGTTCTTAAGATCGTACATGCTGTTTGATATAAACATATCATTATTTCAAAATTTACTTTCAAAAGGAAAGTCCATTTTCTTGATGAGGATAAACTGTACAGTCAGGTCAACACATATATTACATGAAACGTAGTCAACCACCGCAATAAACTGACAAATCTGTGCAAGTTGTTGACATTATTAGCATCTACTAACTGGCAATATCACGCAAGAAAGTCACACTCACTCAATGCTAGATATACACAACTTCAAAAAACCATGAGGAATTATTCTATAAAAATTTAGTTTCAAAGAATCTTCGAGAAAAAAACTACAAATGGATGATTCATAATTTTTGTCAATATGTTCAAGAATTAGCTAATTTGTAAAACATAACAAATTTGTACATGTCACCAAGGACAAGAAACTTTACAAGGTTACTAGATTAACATGCTAACTCCTTAATGACAATGATGTGTGTGTGTATGTGTGTGTATATATATATATCATATTATATATATATATATTGGCATGTAATGATCATCTTATGATGAGCAATTCTTTCCCCCAGTGTTAGTGCACTTTTCACGGATTCTTCAACCGAGACACACAAAATTATTTCTTTGGGAAAAATAAATCATGACACAGACATACCTTCACCCAAAGTCAGTTGAAATTCTTGTTCACTTATAGATGAACAACTGATGATTGCTGGCAGGCCTTCAGATTTGAATTCTTTATCGTGTTTACTTTGCACTATGCAAATTGCATTACTTTCCATATTAGCATCTGTTGGAAGGTTGTCATTATGATTACAATTTTTACTTTCATGATCAGCAACCTTTGACTCTTCACTGATATCAATAACTTCAATTTCTTTATGTCTAAGGTCTTCTTTTATGTTTAAGTTTTTTTCTTCACTGCTGATTATTAGTTCCTTTTGCTCATGGATAATATTTGAGACTTCAAAAGAAGAATTAACTCTTTCCTTTTCAAGGCTAGAAACAGCAGAAATGTTTTCATTACTCTGCTGATCAACACACACATCATCCATACTTTCTGTTTCAAGATGAACAATTGTTGGCAATGCTTCATTTCTGGCAGGAGTTGCCTCGCTTCTTAAGGTATAATCACCATCTGTCACTGAATTCTTGGGATAAGTACTTTTATACAAAGAAATATCTGTCAGGTTATTCCCATGTTTTGGCTCTCTGTCTTTACAAATTCCACTAAAATTTGTTACTTTACAACATTTGTCTTCTCTGTTTTTGGTATGTTGAGCTGCAGAAATTTCTAGGTCATCTTCAGCATGTTCCAATTCATCCTCTGGAAGTAATTTTGTTACAAAGCACATTTCTCCTTCTTCAGATATAAGCACTGATGTCTTATCATAATCCGGGTCATTAAACTTTGAGTGAATATCAGGGGAAGCAAGATCCTTATTTTCTCCAGGTATCGGAACAGAAGTTTTCTTTTCATTGCACAGAACTTCCGAAAGAGGGATCTCAAACACCTGTGAAGATGTGGAACTTTTGTGATGGACAAGAGGACTCCCAGTTTTTAATGGTGATGGCTGTGTTGCACTCCAGCCTTGTATAGTTGAACCTTCTTCAGAAATGCCTTTAACATTGGGAAAAGAGTACATACTGCTTTCACTATTTGTATGTGGACGATATGCATACACTGTTTTACCATCTTTGAGTTTCACACGACGAATGACACAGGGTCCAATAAGTTTCTTAGCAGCTTCTGCTACTTTGTTCAGGTCTACCTTTGCAGAAGATGGTCCAGTTCCATCAGATCCTTTTTCTTGTGTAAACCGAAGAACTATCTTACCAATGTTTCCTGCAGCTTCTGATTTTAATTTGTGAAAAAAAAAACAAAAAAAAACCCTATATTATTTGTTGCATGCAAAAATATAACCTGTTAACAGCAACAATACAGATGTAAAATTTCACAAACAACTATTTATTTAGATTAGTTATATATAAAATCATGTTAACAGCAACATTACAGATGTATAATAAACAGTTTAGTTTATTCATACACTAAAGGTAACATACAAAAGTTAACAGATCATTTTATTTATTTGTGGTTAAGCTCAAAACTGCACAATGTGCTATCTGTGCTCTGCCCACTATGGGTATGGAAACCTGACTTCTAGTATTGTAAGTCCACAGACATAACACTAGTGAGCTAACAGATCATATATTATACACTTTAAATTTATTACCCCTGTTATTTCTTTAATCAGGAACAGACAATTATTTTATCTAAATGTTGTAGCTTCCTGCAGAAAAACATGAAGTACTGGTGACTAAATTAAAACCACAAATTATTATGTTTGTTAACTTTCTCTTGAAATTCTATGGATAATGCTTAAACAATTTTGATCCTTTTTTTTTTCTTTATAAATACTAAAAGCCAAGTCTGAGTTTCAAAAACAATTATTTTTTTTCAACATTGTAATACGGTATGTATATATATGTCTATTACAAAAAATATTTGAAGCTAATACAAAATGATTATAAAAGTTATTTTGCAAAAGCAAGAAGATTAAAACTTAAACTGATCAGAAGTTAAATCTATGCAGAATCTACTATAACATTACCACTTGCCAACATTTTAAAGATTTTGTTAACTGACTTCGTCAGGCACAATGATTATCAAGATCGTTAAACTTCGCCAACAGAACTTTTATCTGTTGACATTTTGAGAGGTGTATCAAGATTAGTTTTTAAACAATTTAATATTGTTATATAACAGCCATACAAACAGTACAAAAGAAAATTCCAAGACCTTTTTCCAGGCTCCCTAATCAGATTTCAAAGACTCTTCAAATCTTCCCATGCAGGATTAAACTTATATTTTCTTGACACTTACATTCATCAAGCATGCCCACTTGCAGAAACTGAAGCAGTCTCAGGTCTTGCAAGACAGGAGATTCACTATGATCTACACAACATATAAGCAAGCGCAATTCCAATAACCAAACTCTTTTAATTAAGCCAATTATTTCATGGGAATTGTGTTGAAATTGAAATTTCAGGACCATGAAATATAAAAGCATGCATTTTTCCAGTATCTCTGGTACGGAAATTTGCAAAGCTTATTTTTCATGGCATTTCACAATTTCAATGATCTATGTGTAAACCCTGCAAGATCTATAGGGATTAACTAACTCAAGTTCCTGTTATCCAAGGAGGTTGATAAATCTTTAATGGTGTCAATTTCAGTGTTAATTTGACTAATTGTGTTATTTTGATCTATTTCTTTTCACCAATCAGGTTTTTGTAAAATTTATTAGCTAATTTTCACAAGATTTCACTTGTTTGACAGAATTTCAGTAAAGGAAGGATTAAACTAGAGTTAAATCTTAGGATTTTGTTGATAGTTTATTGCTTTTATATAGTTCACTTAACAGTTGGTAGTACTTTGATTAAAACAGGGGTAAAACATGTAATAAAATCAATAGTATATCAGATATAAAGTCATGTGATTTAGTCTCTAGTAGGATTGGCCAAAGTCACCTGTTACACTAAATCTGTCAAGATAAGCCAATTTTATAATGGGTAAAGAGTTTGGTTATTTAATGCTCAAATCCAGTTATGAGGTATCAAATACTGCTCTGAGACCAGATATAAAAAAGGAAAAATTCAGTGTTAACCATAACCAAGCTACTGAATAAAATCTGACATGTATGCATTATCAAGAAAAGTTGGAAATAAAAGAGTATAGGAATGAACAATCAGGAAGAGACAGCAAATTCTTGTAGTGGCCAGAAAAAGTGAATATTAACATTAAAGTTTAAATTTGTGTATCATAAATTGGAATCCTATTTTTGTAAATATCCATTCCTAAAAACCTTCAGAATGTTACTAAAACAACAACAATTCTAGACAGTATATTGGTCAAAACTCTTAAGCTGATGAAGTGGTTACTGCTAGGGTTAAACATTTGCTTTTTGGATGTGTTATTTGCATAACAAAAGTTTGCTGTATCAAACTACTGTTAAGAAGTTTATGTACTGTTAGTCAGGCAAGACTGGCCCACTGTGAAAAATCTTGGTGGGCCTCCTTGGAAAAGTACATGAAAAAATAGATTAATGTTCTGTTAGCACAATATAGAAATAATTATTTGCCTATTGCCATCACAATAACATTTAAGTTGACACATACATTAATTCTATCAATAATGATGTACATCAAAAAAAGTTTTACATGACAATATTTCTGTTGAAGACATTATCTCCTAACTTGCAAAGAACACCTCTGTTTTAAAAATTACTGCTTGTGTGAACTATACAGGACTAGTGTTGAACATTAAATTACATACTTTTTATTATTTTTATAACAAATTTGATGGGCCCCTCTAGTTTTTTTCATAGTAGAATTTTAGAGTTCAGTCTGCTCCTGCTGTTAGTTACTGAAACCTAAACTTCAATATAAACATACACAGAAACAGTTTAGTGGGTTTGTTGTTTTATTGCAATAACAACAAGGTTAAGCCAATAATGTATATCAAGCTTAAACTAGTAGTATGAATAACTAGCACTCATTGCATGAGCAATGAGATCCTATTCAAGTTTACTCTCAACAATATTAGCTAGAAATATAAGTTACCCAAACTTCCCATATGTTCCACTTTTAAAATACCAAAACGTTTTGAAAACCTTAGGCTACTGTACCACAGAAAGAGATTAGCTAAGTATATAATTTTGATATATAAATAATCTCACCTTTACAATGTGAAGATTCATTTACTGATGTTACTGAGATACCATCAGGGTTTGAGAGCTGGTATATACCAGTATAAGGCTGGGAACCTGGTAAGACTGTTGATATTCCTGAGACAGATGGTACACCCAATCTTACAGTCTCCTGTGTGCTGGTCATCGGTTCCATGGTACTTAAGAAATCACAGTTTTTTTCTGTGATGTTAATGAGATTCAATTGTGCATTCTGGGATGGTACATAGTTGTCTTCTCTTGACCTTGTTTCTTCTTCCAGTTCTTCACAATCATCATCTATGACACTATCTAATAAGGTGATTAAAGATTAATGAACCAGAGAAAGCTTTATGTCATAAAAATGCAAAGGTGTTTTTTTACATTAATTTTCAGACATAATAAAAATAGTATTTGTAATTAATACACCTTTTTAAAAATAGATGTTAAAATAACAGACTACAGTGGAAATACCAAATTCAAGCATAGAAAGCCACATTAAACACAAACTTGTTGGTTATTTAATATACAATTATAACAACAATACTTTTGATAAAATATTTCTGAAACATAAAATGCATATACCTTATTTCTATGAACAATATTAATAATCATGACTTCAAATTTACTTGTTTTCTTTTTGGCAAAGCTACTAAGGCTATTTGCAACCATCCCTAAGTTTAAACAATGAACAAGAGTGAAGGCAACTGTCCAGCAGCACCCACTGCCAATTCTTGAGCAATTTTTTTACCAATGAATAGTGGGATTAACTGGCACATTATAGAGCCCTCACAGCTGAAATGGCAAGCATGTTCCACAATCAACAGATTTGTGAGTCCAACTCCCAAACCACCAGGCCTGCTTTAGATAATTTACTATTCTGAAATCCCTAGTTTATTCTTTAATTGACAAAATAACCTCAATATTCCTGTTTAATGTTTGGGAACTTAGGACTTTACTTAATAAACTTCATATTTCTTTATACATTAATATTTTTCTGCTTACATAAAAGAAAATCTTATATTTCATACTATCAACAGTGTATTTTACATACCTTGATGCTCTCCAATGCTCCCTAAACATACTGACTGCTAATTGTAATTTCTCAGATAATTTTTATTTTGTTTGTGAATGTTATATTACAGTAAATTACAGAACTTGACAATCATACCCAGAAAATAACTGTCTAAACTTAATTACAATATGTCCTTACCAATACCCATTTTCTATTCTATATTTATATGAATGCATTGTATGCCCATTGTAGCAATTTTTGTAGGGAATCTATAAATAGGTGTAGACATTTTAAACTGTAATGACTTTCAAAAAAAGAAAGAAATGCAGAACAGTAAATGTTGGTCTAAAAACTCTAAAGATTAATTTCATTTCACCAGTTTTAGTCTAAACCAAGGCTAAATATTTGTTCATAAACAGTGTCAAAATAGTGAATGTTCAGATTATTCTGTGATGTGCTGAATTTATGTCAGTTGTTCTAAGGCATTGTTATTTTAAGTCTATTATGCACAGACTTAACTGAAAAAGTGCATTAAAATGAGAACACAACAGCTAAGAAAAAGATGATCTGGGTCACTGGATAACCCAACAAAAGTGATGAAAACAAAAACAAAAAACACTGCTGTCTTAATTATTACAGCCTTTTAGTGTAGCTCAAAAGTCTGAATTAAGGACAAGTTAACTTGAACTGCACATACCAAGAACCCCAATATTTTGAAAACTTGTTTGAACTATAGCTAATACAAAATTTAAATTGTAAATACTTGCTGAAAAAGAACAACAAGAAAAAATTATAATGAGTGCCATGTCTCTGAACTGGAAATATAATAATAACATATTTTTCAACAGCATTAACTCTTTCTATATGGGGTTGGTGTATTCTACCGACCTTGTAACCACAAAGTAACCATCAGTTTCCATACTATAACTTTTAATATGATGTACATATCTTCACTAAATATGGCAAATGTTCAATATACATTACAACCTTTTGTACACAGAAAATCAGATTTTTTAATCCTTTCCACATGGGTAAGATTCAGAGCTCATGTCGTCACCTTTTGTAGACTTACGTTAAAAAGTGCATGTCCATAAATTTGGACTCAACTGTAGTTCATAATTGAAATTTTAGTATTATTCATTATTTAATTTCTTAATTTAAAAGTAAATATTAAAAGCAATTGCTAAATACTGATTTTTTTGTAAGCCACATAGTAAATATTAAAAGCAATTGCTAAATATTGATTTTTTGTATGCCACATAGTACATTGTCTTCTGCTTTTGCTCAAATTGTATTGCGGGCATCATAAAATGTAGTCTATAATTTTTAATGAACTAGGAACCCAAATTACCAATACTGACAAGCTAAAATATAAAATCACTCACCACTTCATTTTTTGAAAATACCTGTTTATCTATGCCTAATTCTCTTAAGTACAAGTTTATAACAAATCAAAAGTACTCATTTTGAACTACATAACATAACCCTGTCAGTCTTCCTAAAGTACTTATGTGTGTAAAGAAAACATAACCATTGGAGAATCTGAAGAGCAGTGATCAAAGCAATATTCCGATCACAAATGAGATTTTTTTTAGACATAAACAGGGCTTAGTTAGGAAGCCTGATAAATTACAGTGGATTTTCATGGTATCAGTATAGTAATTTATAAATTTTGTTATTCCAAAATGTGTATATATATATATTTTTTTTTTTACTTTCTTCATATGCAAAATTTGACAAGGCTTAGCAAGTACGATGCACGAGTACAATGAGCTTCATAACATCTTTAATATATATTGTTCATTTACTGTTCTGTGTTTTAAGAAATATTACTGAAATTTTAAAATTTATTTGTAAATAGTAAAAATATATATACATACGTAATGCACGGTAACCAAAATGTCACTGTATTTTACAAAATACTAGTGTGCTACTACAAAGATTAAGAAGAGTAAGACATTTTTCTTTGTAAAGGCCAGTTTTATAGTATTTGATATGGTAATGTGAGCTGCATGAGCGCAACATAATTTACAACTTGTATGGTGGGATTATTAGTTAAAACAAACAAAAAAATTAATAAATATAAATAGATTTAAACTGTTATAAAATTTGAGCTATTTAGAATAAACAATTGTGGTTTCCTGTTACAATTTGCAGTCATTTTAGAATGAAAAAAAAAAGAGTAATTTAGGTTTATTTCCTAATTTTTAAGGCGGTTATGAGATCACTCAAATCAACCAACCCCTTATAGAGTTAGGGTAGAGAAAATAACAGCTAAAATAAAAAGCTGTTCTAAAAAAAATGTTTGACATTTAGGAGGTTAGAAAGATTACACAAATGAAATTGGACAATTTTCAGATGAAGAAAAGTAATTTTAATCTTAAAATTAAAATCACTTTGCATGTTGGATCGTCAACAATCTGAAAGCAAAAACTCATGAGCAAATATTTAATTAAAATACTTTATTAAAAAATCTGATATTTTGTGTACAAAAGCCTTGTAATATTTACCGATATTCTGCATAATTGCATGAAGATACATGTACATTATCAAAAGTTATAGTATGACTAATCTCATGGTTACTTTGGTGGTTATGTAGTAGATGCAATGTACCTAGCTCTTTAATCAAAGAGTTAATTAAGTGTTTTTACCAAAGATTTGTTTGTGAATATTTGAAGTCAGAGTTTTGATAGCTCCGTATGCAAAGTGATTTTCATGTTAAGATTAACCTCCTCTCCACGGACATCTTTATCTATGAATTTCACCAGGTTTTAGTGAGTTATATTCAAAATTTAGTTATTTCGTTTCAAGGTATACCAATAAATATAACATAAATATAGCTAATAGTCCATATTTTAATAGTATGTATGTTTTAAGTTCTTAATTTTATAAGGAATTTTTTAAAATATCTTCAACCTCCCCAAGTATGAGGATTGTGACATTTGCTCTCTAGGTCTCCCCTTCTTCTCTAATTCATTTCCCACCCCTCCAAGATGTATGGAATTTAATGTAAGTTACTCATTATAATATTGTTATTATTCAGGCAAAGCATAATGTTTAATCTTATACGTTTACGGAACCATAAACTAGAAAATCAGATCCACTTGCCACACCCACCAATCACATTCTCTTTCATGGATTGCCACATTTAATACTATATTATTTATAACCAATATAAAACCAAAGTTTCAATCTATCAAATTATGTACTACATTACATTGTTTTCTTTACAGAGAACTGTGTCTTTCACATACAGTTTGAAAGTTTATTCCAACGGGAAAAACATCAATGAGCTTAGCTGAATTTTTATTGTATAGTTAGAAAGCCAGATAAATTATGATAGTTATAAGACATTCTGACTTAAGTTTCATGGACAGTTGTCAGCAAAGTAACTAAAATGCAAAAATTAGGAATTTATTAGGTTTGATAAGATTAGATAGGATAATGAAACAAAATAAAGTAAACATTATTCATTGGTTGATTTCTAGAATGACTGCAAATTCTAAAGGAAACCACAGTTGTTTATACTAAACAGCATAAAGTTTGTAAGAGTATACATCTATTTATATGTAATTTTATTGTTTTATTGTCCTTTGAACTGTCTCTAACTAATAATCCTGCCACACAAGTTGTAACTTACTCAGGAAACATGCAGCTCACATTACCATATCAACATATGTAATGCACGGGCTGCTCGCAAGCGTACCTCACCCCCATACAGTTAGGGTGGTAGAGAAAATAACAGATAAAACATATAGTTTTCCTGAAAAAAAAAAGAGTGATATTTATTTAGGAGGCTTTAGAGATTATGCAAATGAAATTTAACAATTTTCAGATGAAGACAGGTATTTTTAATGTTAGTATGAAAATAACTTTTCACTTGGAGCAACGAACACTTTGAATGAGTTTGACTATATATATTGACAGAGAAATTTTTAGTAACAATATCTGATTAAAAAAACCCGATTTTTTGTGTACAAAAGACTTGTAACATTTACTAATAGTCTGCAAAATTTTGTAAAGGTATGTATGCACTACCAAAAGATATAGTATAACTAATCTCATTGTTACTTTGGCAGTTACAAATTTACATGCAGTGCACCTAGCCCATATAGAAAAAGAGCTAAAACGTTCTACCCTGTCAAAATCATTGTTGTTTGTGGGATATATTTATTAGTAGACTACATATGTCAAATGAATTGTTGCTCCTTCATGAACATTTTGTGTACAGCAACTATGCGTGCTACAGCATACAGGAAGCTTTGACTTGGTTCCATTTTGACTTGTAAAAGTTTCAAATTCTTTTAAACATCTTACCTTTTAATGAATTGTACTCTGCAGCATAACTGGGTTCAAAAGATTGACCTGTATTGCATTTTGAATGAAGATCTGAAATGAAGATATATCAATTATTATATTTTAAATTTTACCCTACCCATAAGACACATACTTTCTATGTATCAATGTAAATTCTTTTTTAAAGTAGAAAATCCAATCTACTTATTCATATTTATTATGTTTGTAAACCAAAATATTGAACAACCTTCTCTTGCTTGAAGATAGTTTCTAAATTATAAAAGATTAAGCTCAGACTGTTTCACACAGGCAAACTCCAACTTAACGATATTGATCATTTTAAACCACCCCCCCCCCCATTGGAGAAATATATTCTATTCTTGTCCTTCACATTGAAAGACTACCAGAGATTATAAAAAATATGAGCTATATTACAGCTTACGTTTTACTGAACTTCTTATCTTGGAAAAAGTTCCTTTGGTGAAACTTCTATAACAAAAATGTATTCAACAATTAGAACCCAATGAACGTGAAACTATGATGACATGGTTCATTATTCTTGCACTATAATTCTACTTACTAATAGAAGTTGTTTAAAACAGTACTCCATAGCTGCAAGTAGATCCAGTTCAGAAGTAAATTTAAAACAATTTTTTGTGATTATTAGAGGGAAAAAACTGAAAGTCAAAGTCAACAAATAAGAGCTAACTGTTAATTCACAGAAACATTCAATCTTAGGGTGACAGACAAACTAGGTTACTCTTATCTGATTGAATACAGCACACCTGTATCATCGAAATTCAGAGCATCTTTTGTGGCATTGAGCCACAAATCATGCACCTTTGTATTCACAGTGTGATCTGATCAATACAAGATATGCATATTATTAGGAAGACTAATTATTTTGGTTTTATTTCAAAATTTAACATCTGTCTGTATGACCACTTCAATTATGAATTGGGTTGGTTCAAATTTCTTTTGTAAACTTGTGATTGAGTAAGAGTAAGGTTACTTGCAACAGTCTGTTTAACTCTGATCAAAAACCATTATGATTTTGATATGTAAAAGAAATACAATATCGGCTTAAGTTGTTTTTTTAATTTTCACCCTAAGGATTGAAGTGTATGGTTCATACATTTCTTTAAAAATATTGAAATAAAATGTTCTGTTCTAGGAATGAATGATTTTGACAAATTTGCATGGACCAATGTTTTTAAGAGAAATTCAGCAATACATCCTGAGGATAATGTTGATATGTCAAAATATGTACAGTTTGTTTTTTGAGACTATTGACGATTTAACCGAACATTGAAAATTGTGTATTTCAATCAAGGTATCACACAAATACCTTAAATTTTAGCCAAACTAATGACTAGTTGTATATAAACTTTCTCACCATAAGTAACCTTGAGAAAATGTGTCAGATATCATGAACAACTGTGCAGCCAGTAGACATTACAAACTCTGGCTAACTTTCTTCAGTGAATACAATGTATACATACACTATGTAACCCATGATATACAAGTAAAGGTAACTTACAAGGCTGACTGAGTTTGAATTTTCCACCAATTACTCTTGTGTCTTTGAGTCCTGCTTCTTCCCGAGCTTTCTGAACCTTTTCAGTTACACACCGAACTATAGATTTCCTCTGGCTAGGAGGCAGGTCTTTAATATAAAGAAAATTGAATGTTTTAACTGTTTCAACATGGAAGACCTGTACACAAAATATAAATTAATTTAAAAGCTTTAAAGTGATATAAATGATAGATTATATGATTCATATACAGCATCTGATAACAGCTATACTAGTTATTTTAAAACCTTTTAATAAACAACAGTTGCTAATTATGTAATACCATCTGAGCCTATGCAACATTTTATTTTTTTTGTGAAATATTTTTACCATCACTAAAACAAAAGGTAGCTGTCAGTCACTTAGTATAACCACATATGATTTTATATATAAAAACGTAAATTAAAAAAATAAACATTGTAAATAGCATTTTTTTTCTAAATAATAACACTGCTCTGTATACTGAAAACTTTGCTGTGATGTTAAACTAGTTTAATTTGTTGCCTTTATCTGAATGTATTACATTTCTTGACACTTGTACACTCCAATGAGAGATGAGGTTGTATTGTCATGACAACAACTGTTTATACACTTTTATAAGCACTTGCAAATCTGAAAAATTCTGAAAAATAAAAATGTTGTGTTCACTATGACAAATTAAAACAGAACATTAGAGGACAAGTTTTTACAAACCTCAGTGTGCATTCTAGATTTAAAATTTTTAGCCATAAGATGTTTTTAAATATTATAAAATATCTTTACAACTTCTTACAATCATATTCGGAGCAAACATATTTTTTTTTACAACAAATTTCAAGCAAAGTTGAAAATTTGATAAGACTGACATTGTTTACCATTACAAATGAAGTATCATGTAGAAACAAAATAAGAGAATGTAGTACATTTTAACCACATAAATTGTGGTTAAAAATAGTGTAAATACTGTTACTTATCATATAATATATGGATCACACAGGAATTTGCTTAAAACCCTAACAGAAAATTTGAGTAAAAACCACCTTAAAAGGAAAACTTATTCTTGAAAGAAAAACTTTCATTTTCAATAGTTAAGATCGCACAAACATTGATAATAAGTGATTTCACAATTGTTAAAAAAAATCAAAATCTGCCCATTTGTTCATATTATTATTAAATATTATTGTTTCACAAGCCTGGGTATCTTGCACCAAAATCTAGACAGTTATACAATATGAAATGCTATGAATGTCCATGTCCTTATTAATACTTGATTTATGTGGTTATAAATACATGATAGGAGCAATGTTGTTATGAGTGGCTGTCATTGTACTTGACGTGTGCTAAATTCGTGTTTACACAAAACCTCAGGCATAAAACCATCTGGCTCAGTAAATAATTAATTTGAGACACACAAAGTTTTATTTATAGCAATGTTTTAGATGTATTTGTTATATTTGAAAAGGTTGCATGTGTCTTACTCCTGGCATATGTTTGCCCATTGCTGTGCATTAACAAAGCCAACATACAATATAATTAAAAATTGAGAATATAACATCAACAAATAGGAATCACAAAAAAAAGTAAGCACACAAGGCTGGAGATCTACTGCTGACAGTTTGCTCAAGTTATAAATCCCTATTATGACTCCACTATAAAATATTGCATGTGATATCTACTGTAGTGTAGATTCACAAAGGAATTTTGCAAAAAACTTAATTTGTTCTCTTTATTTTTGTTGTGCTACGAAATTTTCTTCTGAGTTCTTTACTTTCCGCCATCAAAAAATCTGGTGTTTTTCTAGCATGCACGTTAGTTGGAAACTACAACTTGTGCATTTTGTAGTGCATTAATTGGAAACTGCCACGTGAAGGGTTCCTGATTTTGCTGTTGCATATCATTACTTGCATTTGCTCTCTCCACGTTGATTTCTGTTACTACATTTCAGCAAGCTTTTAACACTGGATTATTACCATAGTAGGTTGCCCTACTCAGACAACAGTGGTGATTCTTTCTATTGTTTCGTATACTCAGCTGAAATTGTGAGTGCTTATTCAGTATTTATTACCACTGCATATAAGACTACTGCTATTCTTAAATAGTTGGTATTAAGGTAGCAGTTGTAAATGCTGTCAATAATTGGCAACTTACACCAAGTGTGTCGCTGTTGTAAATTTTGCATGCATTATTTGTATCGCCTTATTCTAGCAAACACTTGTACACATCAGGCTGTTGAATAACATACATATGTGTCATGTAATGTAGACCTAACAAGGTAAGCATACTGAGTCTGTTTACAATGCATTATTCTGTATTGAATTATCTTAGAAGAAACATTATTCCATTCTGATGAGATTGATTTGTTGCTGCTCAGCTTTTGTTACATTACACTATGACTTTGATGAAAGCCAGTCATTATATATGTGATGATACAATCTTTACCTTCAAGATGGTCTTTTGAGAACAACCTTACACTTTGTTTGATGTAGTTGCATACCAATACATAAAATACATAAAAACTTAAGAAACAAGATTAGTAAACAACTGTTAAGTTCAAAAAGGCAGAATAGGGATTGTAACAAAGTAGAGAAAGAAGTTTAATCAACATGCAAAGATTATATTTTGAAGCCAACAACTAGGGACACAAATGGAGTCAAAACAAGGGTTTGTAGCTTGAGAAAATAATGTAGGTACTATTTCCAGCCTTATTTGTTTATAGCCCCTACTTGGAAGCTTTAAAATATAATCTTTGCATTTTGATTCAACTTGTTTCTATACTTTTTTGATGATCCTTATTCCCACGTTTTGAATTAACAATTTTAAATAATCTTGTTCATATTATATTGTGATAAAACAGTGTTGTTTTAAAACAAAAAAATTTTCCCATAATTTTACAAAATTCTAGGAAGCACTTTCTCTGTTATTTCTTGCTTTTCAGCCCTAAGTAAAAATAAAACATGTTCCAACCTACACAAAGCAATGGAAAAAATAGGTGTTAAAATGAACCATCATATGTATTAGGCCATCAAGAAATTAATGTTGCTTTTTTTAGATGAAAAACCCGAACAACTTATGTATCAAAACAAAACACACATTAAATGAAATGGTCTCCATTGTTATCAATTATGCTTTTCCATCTTACAATCAGGTTGTTAATGCCCTGATTAAAGAAATCACTTGGGTTTGAAGCAAAAAACATATTGATGTCCTTTTTAACACTTTCCACATTTGCATATGCTTTCCCATTAAGATGGTGTTGCAGCGAATGAAAAAGATGGTAATCTGATGGTGTCATATCTGGAGAATATGGTAGGTGAGGGAGAACTTCCCAACCCAACTGCATAATTTTGTGTTACATCAAACGTGCCACATGTGGACGTGCATTGTCATGGAGAAGAACAACACCTTTCCAATTGATGAGTGAAGGGCATTTCTGATGAAGGGCTTGATTTAAACATTCCAGTTGCTGACTACAGATCTTTCCATTGACAGTTCGAAATGAATTACTCCTTTGATGTCCCACCAAATGTCCAGGTTTTGGGGTCAGAAGTGGTTTTTGTCTAGGACTGAGCCATTGTTTTTGGCATTTATTATTCATATAGAAAATCCATTTTTCATTACCGGTGACAATTCTGTCCAAAAATGGTTCATGTGCATTACGTGCCAGAAGAGATGAAGCAACGTTCACACGTTGGAAACGATTATCATCAAAGAATTAGTGGGGCACCTAAACACCTTCTTTAAGGAGTTTTCCCATATTCCTTAGATGTTTATGTATAGTTTCATGTGTTGCCTTGGGTTAGACTCAACAAGCATCTTTAGAACATCAATATCAATTCCAACATGTCAGCCATCACAGTTTTTTAAGGCTAAAATCACCTGAACAAGATTTGCTGAACCATCGTTGACACTTATGAACGTTTGAAACGTTTCCATAAACTTCTTTGATATTCTTTGTGGCTACAGAGACGTTGTTTCCTTTCTTGTATTCAAACAGCATTACATGCCAAATGTGTGTCTCGTCATGTGCCATCACTATAAGGGATTAGGGTATACTAAACTTTACACATTATATAGGCTACACTAACGTGATGTTTAGGCAGTTCATTTAACTATTATACGTGATGTATGTTTTTGGAGGGTGGTTAATGAAAATGTTCCAAAATGTAACAATTTCTTGATGACCTAATACAATCTAAAAAAACCTTTGAAAAGTATTTATCAAAGAAAAGTTACTTACACTTACTCTATGACTCAGAAATCTGCAAATTAAATTGAAAATCCTGATGAAAAAACCTGGTCAGGAAGATCACAGTTGATATGTGATCTTGTTAATCTCCTTGAGTATATTTTAACACAATAAAAGTTTCATGATGGAGTACCCTTTAGCAGTTACATACAAAGCATCTTGTAATTTCTTTATATTGACAAGAATGTTATTTTTTTTAGGTTGTAACAAAAAGTGTTGACTATCTTCTCAATTAAATATAGATGAAGATACCCAACAACTAAATGAAACTAAAACTGAAGAAAATATGATCTAAGCTTTCTTTCTCCTCCAATGAACTACTTATTAATCTTGGTCATCTGGTGACATTTGAATAGAGTGCACAAGTGTAATGAAGGAAACAAACAGATGTACTAAACACAGAGGAATGAAAATGAGGCTTGGGAAACCTGACAACTCACACCAAGTAATGTGAATAATCTCAACCAAACCTATATCCAATAGAAAAGAGAATGACAAAATAGTTCATGAAAAAGCAAAACTGTAGATAAGGCCAGGATGCAAGAAACCACATGAAGAAATATAAACTGGAAGAACAAAACTACTCTAACAAACCTAAAAAAATATTTGGTATGTGAAAGTAAGCATTGGGGAAGCATGACTTCATCATTTAGCACACCTTTAGAATACAAATTCAAAAATTTCAGAATGTTATTGAACTGGAGACGCATCAGTATCAAAAGTGTGCAAGACCAAAAGTAAATAAAACACAACAAGAAGTTCCTGAATGATCTAGAAAAATGAAAATGTGACAAGAACTTAGTAAACACCCAATAAGCCAAATGACACCAAAGGTAAACAACAGTAAAATTCCAAAACATATATCAAAACACCAATAGAAAAAAAAAAAAAAAGGAATAGACATAGTAAGAATATGCAGTAAAAGAGGTAACATACTGTTTTTGTATATATATTGCTTAATGTTATATATAGCTTTACAGCTAGTGAGCCTTTTATTAATTAAATAGTATTTCAAGAATAGGATAGGAAATCATGACACATAATGATGGTAATAAAAGCAGAAAAACTCATGTAAACTATTTTGTTGAGAAACCCAGAGAAATTACCATACTTGAAATGGTAATTATAAAACATGCAATTGATCCTTTTTAAAACTTCATTCTGAATTCCAGCATCTTATAAAAAAAGTAGAAAAGACAAAGCAAAAGCTCAAACAAATCAATTAGACAAAAGGGGTAATGAATTGCAGGATGGACCCATCACTGATTTCTCTCTGTTAAGTAACTACACTTCCTAATGCTACTCATGAAAATGTGAGATCGAATGATTCAATGTATAGGTTATTATTGTTTTGCAAGGATACAGATTATTTAGAACATCTTGGGTTGCAAAACAATGTTAAGTCCGATTAGACAATTACAAAGTCCAAATACTAGGAGATGGATTGTTAAAAGTAAAGATTGGAATAAAAAATTTTACCTCACACTTTAATTCAAAAACCCTCATGAAAGTGCTAAAAAAATAATTCCTTTTCCAATAGAAAATTAGAGTCTGAATGAACAGGAAACTGGTGTCAAAGAAAGATGCAACTCCACAGTAAGAAGCCACTGCCTAGATGCCCTCTCCATCCTTTAAACCATGAAGCAAAAGTATTATCAGATAAAGACTAAGAATGCATAACATTTATAAAGGTGAAAAGGACTAAAAGTAGTATCTTCATACAAATAAAAACAATAGTACTGTCAGTTATGATCAAGAAGAACACATTAAAAAATTAAGCACATACTGACATTTCAGTTAACCGAAGAGAATAGGCTTCAGTTTAAGTAATATTTGAATTAATCTCCTCTCACATCAAAGGCATGTCTATTTTTGAAAGATAATTTATAAATTTTAACAGCTAAAAACACAAAATAACTTGTCAGAGAACAGATAATGTATATCAAGAGGTGAAACCATAAAATATTCTAAATGTGCACCTTTACTTCTTTACTAGATGGAAGTATATATATAGCATATATATAAGCCATGAATGACTTAACATGTAATTAATACAAACAAATTCACTGACAACAAGAAATGCAGCAGCCAAAAAACAATGAAAATCTATATTCAAAGCTAACAGAAGTGCATTTCTACCTGGAAGAGCTAATTTCTTTATATACAGATTTTAGTGTAAGTTGGAACAAAAATGCAAGCTAGAAATTTTATATTACATATCATAATAACTTAATTTGCTTGTCACAGTAACTTAAAAGTTATAAAACTAATGAAATAAATCATGATATCTGATAGCATTTCACAACCAATTACTCTGTTATGGTAGTAGTTATTAAGCCTTATAATAAATTCAACAAACAAGCTTAATATCTAACTTTCAGCTAAAAACAGTGAAATGGACACAAGAAAGATATCTTAATGTAATTTTTGCAAAGCTAGTATATTTTTCTGTAATTCTGCTAATTTCCAAGTACAGATTTTGTAATACAGTTACATGAATATTTCAATAGAGTAGTATATTTCTTTATTTGTAATAATAAAAACCCGAGCATATATAGACATACACCATCAAATATTGGTTAATCTGAGCATTTTTCTTTGAATTAAAGGCTCATTCTGAAGTTGTATAACTTTCACAATTACTTACAACAAAACCAAGAATTAACAAGAGACATTATTAGTACTTCTGGTGAGATTTATTATTATGTCCACTATAGAAACCATATGATTAATATGATTAAAATATTCATATATATAGTTGTAAACACCTCATCTTTCAGTGAAGTTAAAAACTAGTCAAACCCCCACAAATCATGAGAAAACATGCATGCAATTACCTTTAACGAGATTCCAAAACCTAGAGAGTAAAATATCCCGATCTTTCATAAGCTTAGATTTTACCGCAGAAAGATTATTTCCATATTTCTCCAAAACTCCAACATATTGTGTGGCCTGAAATAACAAATGCATAACATTTACACCAAAATAAATAACCCAATGAACCTCATATATTTTATTCTACTTAAGTTTATGTTTCAAATACAAAAATAGTTAAAGTTCACAATGAATTAAATCATCCATTAAAGTATTAAGCATAACCAACACATGGTATATTATATAAAGTGCCAGATAGAGATGGGCAACTTAATCAAAATAACTGATTACCTTCGAGCATCGACTAGTATCACATACACCAATAGATTAATCAAAATTACAACTAAACCAATGTCACAAAAATAATTAGCTAACTGAAATGAGTGTTTCCAATTATTAAAGTTTTAGATCATTTCAACAATCTATAAATCAAAATTACATTTTAGTTCACTGTCATAAAAATAACCGACTAATCCAAATTAGGGTTTCTGATTATTACTATTTAAAAATTATTTCAACTATCCATATAATAAAAATATTGCTATTATGTTTGTTACTAAGTGAATTTTAGTCTAAAAAGTTTTCTTTTTGTTTCTTTCAAGTATGTCAACCTTTGGGCAGGGTGGGTGCTCATGATTCAAGGGTCTTGAGGTTTGATTCATTTTGCCACCAAACCTGCTCACCTTGTCTTTGTTATGGCAAAACTATTAAGGCTATCTGGACTGAGGACTCGATGGAAGAAACTTTTTTCAGTTGTTCAGTAGGATATTCATTACCAGCAACGTAAAGTTCAAAAACAGTGAGTGTAAGATTTATCTCATGCTTCACAAAATAAACAAAATGTAGTAGTAAAGCCACTTTTTCCATAATATTTTGGTTGCTAATTAAAAACAATTCAGAAAGTTTAAGTGATTCTATTTTCTTAAATCCCCTGTACTTGCATCAGTTTGATTTCATGCATTAAAATTCATGTATTAAAGACACTTTATTTTTTGGTAATGTCAACAATGCATTCTTATCACTGGTTTGACTACACTTCCCTATAGTAAAGATATTCTTTTAAGCCATAGGTTTATTTATCATCCATTTCTTTATTTCTGTTCATTAAAAAATGCTTAAAATTACATTGATGACTGGATTCAGTAGTGATAAAACACAAAATTTGTTTCAGTTTATCTACTAAATATTTATATTCTTCCGAATAAATCTGGTTTCTTGGAAAACTTGCTTTCTTGCCTACATAATGGTTATTTACAAATAAATAAGCTAAATGCAATAAAAATCATAAACATCACTTTCAATCGAACAATGCCAGAAACCAAGAAAAGCTGTTTTATTTATTTATTTTGTATTTCACCATTTCTCAATGATTATTACTTCTGAAACTGTTGTCAAGTATCTTAAGAAGAGAGAGGAAACATACGTAGTGACAGTTACAACAGGATTCCATAAAATACTATGAAGATTTCACTGAAGTAGCTATACTGCACATTGTGCAAAATAAAAAATATCACACAGATATGGTCATTTGGCAAGACTTGTAAACTACAAGTTGAAACTTTTGCTTTATTTTTTATTGAGTACTTTAAATTTTGTATCCATCTCCTTTGTGCTAATGAAAAATAGAAGTAGTCACAACTATTAAAAAATGTTTATGCAAATGAAAGGTCTTACAAGAATCAAAACATTTACCAAGGCTCATTTTGCAAATACATTTGTTTTCCTTCTGGCTTATGAAGTTTCAGCTTAAGAATTTCGTAAGGTCAAGAAAAACTTCAGGTGTATATATATATAAAGCACACAAATTTGTGTCTGTTTGTTGTCTAACTACTCCAAGGTCACTAGGCCAATCTCAACCAATCTTTGTGGGATGAGAGTTTGGAACAAGGAGCATGTTAATAGGGAGTTCCCAATCCCCTCCACCCTCATAATTGCTGTTATTGAACATTTATTATCTTTGGCATATATTAACTACATTAATAGATTTATTAAAATTTCTATAACTAACATACAGCGTAGGGGAAGGCACACAAGCATTTTATATATCTCGGACAGTACACTAGCACCCCCTATGGAGGAGTGCAATGAAAAAAATGGCCACCACTATTGCAATAATACACAAACTCAGATGAAATTTCTACTCCAACAGCCACCATGAGGCTGATATGAAGATCTGTTTCTTGAGTTAACCTACTTCCTACTTTGACCCATGGCCTTCCAGTTTTGACCTGTAAGACACTTCTGTGGCCAATAACTGTCAATTAATTAATCATGTGAAACATTATGGAAAAATGGAAAGACATTAAGAGTTGGATGTTGAAAGCGGGTAATCGAAAGCACCCCTATTGCCACTACCTCTTCTTACAAAGTCATCTTGACCCTCACACAGTGTATACCATATTTTAAGTACATACATATTAAGTTCATAAAGCTTATACAAAACTTTTGGTGAAGTGATAATGAATACTGTAATAATATGTTATGTTATAAATACATTGTGTGAAAGTTAAGATTTTTGTATTATTTATCATAGCATCCACCCCCCAGAATTGAAAAGGTTTCTCAGAATCTTTTTTAAAAAAAGTTGATTGTCACAATGACCTCCAGCATAATCTTAATATTATATGATACTTCTAAAAGTCTGCCTATTAGCTGGTAGTACCCAGCACTGGCATATTTTCTTCTTCCCATCCAAATGTATAATATAATTTCATTCTACTTACAAAGATGACAGTGAGGATTTTCTGATACACCTAGATATATATAGAAGTATTACTCAGAAAAACTTAATGTAAAACTGCTTCATATGTTACATCTCTAAGAATAACTTCCACCATAGAAGTTCCTTGCAAAATCAAGACCATTAATGGAACACTACCAACAATATAATGAAACAATCTCTTTAGACTTATTCTGAACACTGTAATCTTTTATTTCCATAAAATCTCTATAAATTACCATGAGAGTGACCTATACAGTTTAAATCAAGAAAAAAGTTTGAAAACATCATTATAGGGCACCAAAAGAAGAAATTTGGTGTTGTAAACAGAAACACTAAACCACTGATAAAAGCTATTGTTGCTAAAAGATCACTGACCTATATCAAAACTGCTGATAAGCTTCCACTAAACATTTGCCACCACTGCCAGAAGAAGTAAATGAAGAATAATCACCAGATCAAAAGAAATTTTACATCAACAAAGTACATCAGAAGCCAAAGAACAATATGTGCTACTATGTCTGTAGAGTCATTTACATAGTCATGAATAATTAACAAATAGGAATTTGTAATCTAACATCAGACAAAAAAATTATTATGAATATAGTAGCATCCTCTAATCAATGTATTATCCACAGTTCCACAGAAATAACAGTTATACAGATAATTATAGTATTTTGGTACTTGTGTATAAAGTTAAAATCATAAATAATATTCAACGTTAAACTGGTACACAATTAAAAAAATTTTATTTAGGCCTATCCTAAATTCAGACCAATGTCATCCTCAGGAGTTGTAACGTCAAAACATGTAGAGTTGTCAACTTTTTGAAGGCCACAGATAGGTCTAAATAAAACGTTTTTAATTGTGTACCAGTTTAACATTGAATATTATTTATGATTTTAAGTTATACAGATAGCTGATTTTCTAGCCTTTCAATGCAATGTTTACTTAAAGAAATTTAAACAATTCTTTCCAGAAACTTATGAAAGCACTTGACATAGCCCCAAAAGTCCAGAGATCTGAGGGATAGAGGCAATAGATGAAATCACAGAAACTTTGATTTTCCGCATTTTGTATTTTAAGAGAAAAAAAAATCTACATTTTTAATTCATTAAAGGTATTGTATTTTTCATAATATAAGATGCACGCTTATTTTGAATACAAAGTTTTGGGGATAAAAAGCTACAGTCGCATTTGAAAGTTTTTATTGAACAAAAATTCAATTTGAAACTTTAAAAATTAGTATATATTGTTCTAAACACAAAAGAGCTCAAAACATCAAAATAAGAAAATAGCGTAATTCAAAAAAGGTTTGCTGTTATTTAATTTGGTTCAAAACCTACAAAATCTTCATTGCTTTCTCTGTAATTTATTTTTTTATTATTTAGGGAGCATTATGAATAGTTGTGTTTTTAAAAGAAAAAAAAAACTACTATTGTTATAAATAACACATTCAATTGAACTAAACTATGCATCCCTATTTAAATATATTTACACATGGCTTGTGTATGTTGTATATATACATATATATATTATTCATACCTTCGATGTGAAGGATGCAAGCAGATTTTGACATCAAATTTTGGGGTAAAAAAGTGCATCTTATACACCAAAATATATGATATGTGCCTAATTTCTTACATTTTTATTGAAATACACTTCTCCAAATTGTAATTTCAAAAGCCATAAGATAAAGAAAATTAAAAAGCCTTCAATTACCATTTTGCTTGTTATTTCCATTTGAAAATATTGACAAATAGTTATCTAGAATGTTTTGTTTTGCTTTTTACAGTTTTATTGTACTGCTGAAGACTATTATTTAGAACCATTAAAAAAACCCGACTAAATGTATAGATGAATAGTTTTTGCATAATTATTTTACATCCCCCTCCTTCCATTAACTCTAAATGTACCTAATGTTAACATTTTCCTTACCTATGCACACAGTTAAGCTAGAATCCCACATTAAAGTGGTAAAGGGGCCAGTGCAAAGATTTACCTAGATGAATTCCGTTCAGAAAGCACCAGAAGGAAACCCATGGAGTGTGACACCTAATGGTAGGGACTCCATGGGTGTAAACCTATGGGGAAACTGCATATCTTCCAGAGTATACTCTATGTCCAGGAAAAAAAAGAGGCTTGTGCCAACGTGTTGCAGGGATGTGCAGAATAAGAACATGGCCATCCAAATAGTTGCATACAAGAGGTCAGAGAGCCAATATGTGTAGTGTGGTTGGGGTGCATTCAGTTGTATCTTGTGCTCACCTCAACTCTACTATCAGACTATTGGACTGAAACTAACTGTGGGAGGAGAGCATAAAATTCATGCCATTGAGTGTGGAATAGTGTGTGTGTGTGTGCATGCCTGAACTTGAACGAACAGATGTCAGCTGCAGGAGAGCACATTTTGTTAGTGCATGTTTGCCTCAACTGAACAGGTGATGTCTGCAGGAGGAGGGCACAGGTCTTGTAAAAAGGAAGAGAGATGGTTGATGGTAGGACAGTAACGAGGAAGGTGAGAACAAATGGACCAATATCGAAAGACATGCCACTTATGCTGGTAGATGTATAAGGTATAAGGACATCAGGAATGAGAAAAGAAAAAGCCTACCCAATTGGAAAATCTGGTTCAACAGGTGATGGACCAGACAAATAGCAAATGTGAAGATGGAGGGACAAGATCCAGTGATGTGTGAGGTTGAAGCAAGAGAGAGAGAGAGAATATAGTTGGTAGGGGATAAGAATCAGATAAATGGGGAGGGAAAGGCTTGAGGTTGCAGAAATGTAATTTACCCAAGAAAAATGTAAACAAGATTAATTAGGGTTAGGATTAAGAAGTACGGAACAAAAAAAAGAATAATATGACACAGGAGAAAGAGAAAGAATAGTACATACCTGTGAAGTTAAGTCCTGATAATGTGAGAAAGTTTAAAGGTTCTCTTCAACAGGGAGAGAAGTTCCCAAAGTGTAACCAGTAGGAGGAAACAATAAAATTCCTCCTCCTCCTTATCTCCTCAAACAAAGGGAAGGAAATACCTGAAGAAGGGACTGGAGCTGAAGTTCCTGGCTGTATAAGGGAACCCACTACCATATGCACAATAGCATTCATGCTGTCTTCAGTCAATACATAACGTGTTTGATTGATTGTTTATTGTCGTTTATTATTATTAAGCACAAAGCTACACAAAGGGCTATCTATGTCCACCATGGGTAATAGAAACCCAGTTTCTAGTGGTATAAATCCACAGATATACCGCTGTGTCACTGGGGGACAAGCTGTTCAAGGAAATTATTCACTCACACACGTAGTAGATGTTAAATGAACTAGTGAGTTCATAGTTTACAGAAAAAAGAAAGAAATGAAATTAAGTTGCTTAAACATCACAAATTTTGTTTAAAAAAAACTTTAAAAATAAAAAACACATTGATGTTCAGAGACAAGGAAAAGAATGAAGATTTATGAGTGCATAAGCATAAAGGAAGTTAATGAGCAATGAGATATGTTGCCCTCCTAGTGGTGGAGGACTTTTACTACATAATAATGTCATTATGCAGCAGCACATTACAAAAGAAATCTTGTGAGGCTAGGTGGGAGTTGCCTAAAGGCTAGAGGCATGCAAATCTCTAAGGCAGACAACAGGTAGAAGACAGCTTCACTATGTGAAGAGGTGTGTATCATCTCAAAAGCAGAAGGGACCAGAGGAAATAACTTCTTTATGGCTGAACTAAATGGGTTGTCCTGAACTTTTATCAAACAGAACTTAGTACAAGATAGACTAATCAATTCAGATTTTTAATTTCCCCAGTATAATTGCCTTGATAGATTTGATATAGAACTCTCTTCTGGTCCTCTATTCTATAAGTATCTTTCCTCTTTGTTTTGTGCTCGACTTTCTTCTGGACATTGTCCCAAAGTTTCTGCAGTTCTGCACAGTTTCTTCTGTGCTTCCTTCAGTTCCTGCAAATCTAAATTCGGGATATCACTTTTCGACACTTGCAGGGGCTTGATGTCTTGTTTACTCTTCTTATCTTGAGCTCTGGTGGTGACAGCAGATATTTCATCAACCTTCTTTCTGTTTAGTTCCTCAAAGTTTCTACTACCTGGTATGTTCCCTATCACCAAGTCGTGTATTGGTTCCTTGATACACATGGCCTCAAGGTCTC
>NW_013666233.1:198586-238116 GCF_000517525.1 Limulus polyphemus
ACCTTCTTCAGTAAGTTCATATCGTTTCAGTAAAGCTACTTTTAATTTGTCATAATCCATGGGACTTTCTGATGTCATGCCTGCATATACTTGTAGGCCTTTTCCTGTGAGAAGTGGGCAGAAACAGACTGCCCAGTCACCTTTGTCCCAGTTCTGACTTTGGGCAAATCTTTCATATCTCTCCAGGAAACCATCCATGTCATCTTTATATTCATCAAATTTGGGCAGCTTGGGTCAGCTAGCCCTGACTCCATTGTCATTCTTGGGTCCTTCGGTTGGGTGAGTTTTGTTATCTCAATTTGTGCTCTTATTCTCTCTATTTCTAGCCTCTCATCTCTCATTTTCTTCTTTCTCAATTTGTATTCTCATTCTTTCTATTTCTAGTTTCTCCTTTCTCTCCTTTTCTTCTTTTAGTCTTTTCTCTTTCTCAATTTGTATTTTCATTCTCTGTTTCTAGTTTCTCTCCTTTTAGTCTTTCTTCTTTCTCAATTTATCTCTTCTATTGCCATTCTTCTCTTTCCAGTTCTTGTTGTTTAACAAACTCTCATAATTCAATATCTTTTAACCCAAGTTGAGATCCTCCTTCTACCCATTTATCAAAATCTGTTGACATATATAGCATAATTTTAATCTCTATACCATTTTCGCTACTACTACAGTTGTGCGTACATAGATAGGCCTACTTATTTCCATTGTCGGTCAAGTTTTCTTCTATCGCCGTTTACCACTGTATAATCCTGGCTGTGGCTCGCCAATTGTCAGATTTTACAAATAATAAAACATTCACTCACAAATATAAATTAATCATTAATATTTAAACCAAACAGTCTTTTATATCATGACGCCTACACAATGCACAATGAAGCATTTAGTAATATTGCTCAGGTTTTAGTACATTATGCACAGCTATTTTTGCTGTAGGCTGGCAGAACAATATTAAATAATAATAAAGAAGAATAAGTGGGTGATACGTATTAAGAACTATTACCATGGTTCATGACAAGCAGTATTGTTTGTTTGTTTTTGAAGTTAAGCACAAAGCTACACAATGGGCTATTTGTGCTCTGCCCACCACAGGTATCAAAACCCGATTTCTAGCATTGTAAGTCTTCAGACATATCACTGTGCCATTGGCAGACTTAAACCAGTAAATGTGATAAATTTTACAAAGAAAGAAGCAGAGAAAAAACAAAGAAAAAACCTGAAAGTATTCTTTGATGAAAATACAACTACTGAAATATTGTTAACAGGAAGATATCGATTCATTTCTAGTGTTTTCTTAGTAATTTGTGATCAACTAGTTACCAAAAGTGACAAAAAAATTGAAAATTACAGTGATGTTATTAAACATTTTAAAATATTCTTTGGTTTTTAAAAGATAACAATGAAAAGCATGATTGTTTGAACAATTTATCTAATTTATATATATAGAGACATTGAAAATTTGAAGAAACTGCACATTTTTTAAATTTTGCAAGGAAGAAAATAATTGTTACCTGAGTGAAGTATAATTTACTATTTAATGGATTGCATTCAACGTATCCAAACATAGAAACTGTGGTGGAAATTTTTTAACTCTTCCTATTAGCGATGCTATGGGTGAAAGGTAATTTTCTGTGTTAAAAAAAGAATGAAGAATACAATATTCCATGATGGTTCATTTTCTCTTTCTCTCTCAGAAATTATTGACCAGTTTGTAATTAAAGAATTCATGAAAGTTTTAAAATCAATTATGTATTTATTCTTTATTTGTTTAAGTTTACATTATTATATACATCTAACACAATATTAGTTACTAATTCACACCATTATGGAGTATCTAAATGATTATGTCAAGAGTAATGCTACCGACAGGGGCCCAAACTTGAGGTTGTGCCTAGGGCCCCAGAATAGATAAATCTGCCACTGCAGATGCACCATGAGTCACATAATCTATACAGTCACTAAATATTCTTCAAATGAGCCAATAAATGATCTAACAACATTAGGTCTTGTTAAAAACAAGATCATGAAGAGAAATTATTTAGCAACTTCGATGTCAGTCATTATTAAACCAATCGAGCAGTTTCATCTGGCTATGTGATTTGTACGATTGGTAAACAATGATAAATATATCCAAATGATACATTTTACTGGCTGATGAGCTATAATTGGCAGGGCCCAGGCTCAAGCAAATATTTTCCACACATACATTCCCAAAAAGTCTTCCTTCTCTCTCAAGAAAAAAAGTGGTACTTATATGCTGATGCTGCATTTTGGTGAGTCTTGCAAGGGGAACATTAATATACACGATTTGGGGGGGGGGGGGTATAAGAGGGGATGTGGGGCTCAGAATCAGGGCAAGGATTTCTCTCCTAGGCCCTGATAATTGACAATTGTCTCTGATAGTAGTGAGTACAATGTCTTTTTTGTCATTCAATATAATGGAAAGCAAACATGACATCTGAAGTTTAAAATTATGAAATTTTTCATTTAGTTGCCTGTTTAATACATATTTGTTTGCTTAAAACCATCAAAACACGTACTTTTCTTTTTAGTAAACTATATTACAAATTAAGCATATGAGCAAAATCCCTTGTTGTGTGTATATATGAGTACCGGTATTTTGTTTTGTTGAGAATTTC
This sequence comes from Limulus polyphemus, assembly GCF_000517525.1. NCBI lineage: Eukaryota > Metazoa > Arthropoda > Merostomata > Xiphosura > Limulidae > Limulus > Limulus polyphemus. Next base: position 201,211 of record NW_013666233.1, read on the forward strand.
ACACCTTCTCACAAAATATACAGTCACTACATGTTACAAGACTGCTATATGTTAAAACAAATCCTTATGGTTGAACCACTCCCTTAAATGACTGTAGACCCACATTCAGTCATCATTTTACCCAATGTGCACATGTTACAGTCAAAGTAAGCATGCTATGATATTTTACAGAGTATCATGTACTTGATGTCCGAAGTATCAACAGTTCATTTTACCCTACATTGCTGACTTAGGGAAAGTTCCTGGTGGAGAAGAATAAGTACCAGATACAATATAAAGGGATACTGAAAAACTATAGATATGCTTTTCGGAGGATCTAAAGGTTATGAAATTGCAATATGCAAACTGTGAAATGGACGAAATAATTTTTATTCTTCACATGAACATCACACCGTGCACTCCAACTTGTCAAAGTCAGACTGATATTGATAATTTCACAGGCATGTCTTGAGTACAAATGTGTTTGTAACACAACTAATTTTCATGTACATTTTACTAACAATGAGCCAATATTTCTTGTCCAATACAGGGTCAGTCCATTGGGTCAACTCTGTGCACATTTGGTTAAATATTGAAGTGAAATTGGAAAATGAAAAATCTGAAAATATAATCATCATTATTTAACTTCCAAAACTTTATTGCAATGTCTTATTTTAACCAGATATAGCCTTCTATATATTCTAGTTGCATCAAATAGCTAACAGTTAAGAATAAACAAAATGTAAAAGTTAAAGCCCAGAGTTCAAAATGATCAATAAAAACTTACTTGTACCTCCTGCAAGTAGAAGTGACATTTTACTTGCACCACATCTTTTACCTTTCACTGACATCATAACTCTACTCCCTCTACTCTCTCCCTTATAAAAGAATGTGTTTTAGTAGTTTGTGCCATTAGAGTCACCCTAACTCTCACAGCGAGTCCAAGACATTGTAGTTATACTGGCCCTAAAACCATACTTCTTCGTGTTCCTCGTTTTCTCAGCAAGTGTACCATGAGTGAATGGCAAATTTAAGTTTAAAGGTGTACAAATTCTTCCCACTAAATTCTGCTAACATCATGTCCATAAATGTTGAGGTACTTAGTCTGGACCTAAGTCAGTCTTGACTCTTTGCATGAGAGAGAAGCCCTATCCACATCTTCAAATGACAAAATGTTTCTAAGATGCTCAGATAAATAGTGTATCTGCAAAAATACAGGCCAAACACTGAGTAAGTTTTAGTCTTATCATTATATAAGGAAGTGACTTCAAGCAACAGTGTGGTGAGTTCTGAATACAAACTTTAAGAAGAGAAGCCCTTTTCTTCCATCAAACCATCATATATACCTATAAGGTTATCTAGTTCATACTGCCCATACTCAAAAAACATCTTTTTAAAAGGCCAATGTTTCAGCTGAAACTTCATTCCAATTGAAGGCTAGCAGTCTCTATTCAACTACATTCTGGACAGCTTTAACAAGGATGTTTACATCCTTGACCACCATTACCATTCTATACTTTTGCTGCCTGGTGAATCTTTTTTCTTACTACCTGTCTGAAGTTCAATGTCACGTAATTTTGAATAATTAAGATGTTTTTTTGCAGAATTTGCCCAGTATTTCATCTAACTTTAGACCTTTGACATTGAGAATTGTACTTAAAAGTTTAAGCAAGCTTTCAAGAGTGTTGAGTTGTTCCAGATAATAGGGTTGAAAGATGATAATCGAATCTACTAACTTCAACATTTCAGAAATGGACCAAATTTCATGGAGATCAGGATACTTTTCAGGCCTTCAGCTCCTGATTCCTCCTGAGCTTAGTTCTAATTGGGGTAAATGGATAACTATTGCTGGCCAGTTTTAGTGCAAGAGTCTTGATAGCTATTTCTCTGTGGACAACTACATGAATGGCCATGAGAGGTGGCCTTTAAACTTCAGTATCAAGGACCTTACCAGTGGTTTGTACACCAATCCACTTTTAAGATAAAAAACGGTAAAATTTGTAGATCTTATGCGCTGTGTTGTACTGCGAGGACCAATCATGGGGTCTTCTTTTTCTTCAAAATATCATGCCATTTACTTTGCCCACCTTAACTGCTGGCTCATTAACCGCACATACAACCTTTTTTCCCCAGACACCAAAGTTTCCATAATCAGTGATGCTGGATACAAATGAGTGGAAGTCTAGAGTGGACCAAAACATCAAGTAGTACTAGTTCAGCAGTCTGCAAAAACACGTGGGCGTTACACGAAAGTGTAGGAAAAAGTAAATTTTGTTGTAGGAAGAAAGCATATATCACACGAAGAATAACACAGAATAATTGATTTGTTTTTAGTAAATACAATTCCACACAAGCTTGGACTATATTCATGGTGGACAGAAGTTAAGACAGAAATAAGAAATCAACAGCAACTTGTCAGAAGAAACATTGTAAGTATGCTTACAATGTTTTATTTTTCAACGAATCACACATACTTGTTAGTTACGTTCCTCCCTCCTGTTCCTGTCTGCCTAGGCACAGTTGTAAAATAGTTACTGGTAGTATAGAGCATACATACATATACACACACACACACATATATACACGTACATATATATATATATATATATATTTAATGTATAAAGATAAATTTATTATTAATTAACTATTTTCATTTACTCATACTTACCTTTAATACTTATTCTCCCAACACTTTTCTTAAAAGTAATTCATTGTTATTTTTCACAAAAAAATATTTCATACTGTGACATTATTTTTTAACTTCATGCATCAAAGTTTGCTGTAAAACTACATCTACTAGTGTCTACATCACATGCTACATCATGCAAACCTCTGTGCATGAACAGGATTTTAACCATGGGAAATATGGTATATAATTAGTTGTTCATATGTGTACTGCCCAATCAAAACAGGTGTTTCACAAACTGCTGTTTGCTCGTTGTAAACAGCAAATGATGGCCATTTTCACAACTTAGTGCAGCTATATATTGGTTGTTTTATGGATTTTGTTAAAATTCTTAGTTTTAGGACTTACCTGCACACATTTACTTGTACCAGGTAGTATTTTACTTGTGAAATACAAACTTTATATGATAAATTTTTAGCCGTGCAACATAAAGTCACAGACCACTAAACAAATTAAGCTGTTTGTCAGTGAAAATATAGACCTTACATTGTGCAATGACATGTGAGATTAGATGTCTGTATGTGTGTGTGTAATAATACAAGTAATTATGTAAACAATATTTTGAAAAACATTAATATTTTGCTGCAAGTTGGAGTTTAATAACAAGATACATCCAATAAAAACACCTGGGATGGAGAATGGTTTCATCTGAAGAACTTTAACTTGAAATAACTCAAAACATACAATAAATGAATAAATACAGATATGCATAGCACTAGAAACAGCAATGAATTTTCAAAGGCATTTCAGTAAAGCAGAATGCCTGAAAAGGTTATCAAAAAGCCTAATATCTCATATGTAAACATGGTCAATCATATATACTTTGCAAAGGATCACAAAAATTGGAAAACTAATGGACATCATGATACAGTCTCTCAAAATGAGAACTGAGCTACTTGGAAACTTCAGGTTAGTTTTGACCATGTGATGTTTAAGCATGTGTATAAACACCACAGAGAAATGTGGTGGTGTGGGTTTATTTTTCTTTGTTATAGGTGTGGGAGATATTGCCAAAACTAGTAGTATTATACAAAAGCAGCAGTATCACAACACCCTGATTAAGCATGCAATACTCAATGGATGATAGTTAAAGCCATAGATGCAAGCTGAAAAAGTTATTTTTCATTTTAAACTTTAAAGGATATGTTTTGAAATCAGCCCTTACAGTTTTAGGCATTCTGAAGAGATTAGTGTCCATTAAATAGGTAAGCTTCAAGAACTGGAGAATGGGGGCCAATGAATAAGTTCATAATTGTCCAATTACTTCAGTAGACTATCATCTATGACCTTAATATGTTGTCTTTGAAATTAGTTGGATAAAAATTCAAAAACAATTGTCCTGCTGAATACATGGATGGCAGCAGAGAAAAGTTAGATTGACTGAAAACACTCAGGGAGAAGATAAAGGGGAGATGAGTGCCTCCTTGAAGCTGAACAACTTTTACACTCTGAAATGCAATCAGTCATTATCTGAAGCCTATTGCTCAGAGAACTGTGTTGCTAAAAGAGCATATGTTATACAGTAAAATTACAAACAACATAGAAAGTATATCCTGGGCTGTCCAGCTTCTTCAGCCATTGGCTAAATGGTCTATTCTGTATGTCTCTTAGCTGGAGCCACTCCCAATGCCATTTGTTTTTCAGATTTTTTTCTAGATCCTTCAAACATGAACTTGGTTTGACATTTAACACTCTAAATATACAGTACGACCTAATAAAGACACAGCCAGCAAATCTACAAAATGAAATGAGATCCTTTATTGTAACTTTTAAAAATAATTTCAAATATAGAATGGACTATAATCTTTATATTTATGTACATTATATAGAAGATATTTATACCAATATTAGTATATATAACATTAAACTAGTGATATATAGAAGTTAACTAGACATACCCAAAAATTTACAAGTCCAGCTCTATAAAAATTTTGGGCAATTGACAACAGGCAGATTTTCATTGTCCCAGCCCACTACACTACCCCTTTTGCAAGTAACTTGTTACAGTCACAGTGTTTTACTTCCTAAGTTAAAGTCACAACAGTAGTCAATAACACTAGGCACTACTGAAATAATGGAATTATGAAATAGATTTATATTAAAATACTATTAGATCTAGTCTAGGACTTTTGGGTTAGGCTGTATTATTGGCATTAAGACCTTACAGGCTTACTAAGCATGCAGCCAGGTAAGCCTCCTTAGTACCTAATTTTACCATGTTTACGATGACATCATTGTTAATGCTAACTTTAGACTGTTTAGTTTTACAATTTCCAACTAAGTTATGAAGAGTTAAGGGGGATCTGATTGAGGTGTTTAAGATTGTAAAGGGAATTGACAGTGTTGACGTATCATCTTCTTTTTATATTTAACAATGAGAATAGCATGACTAGGGGACACAAATATAAATTTTGGCAAGGTCAGAGTCATCTTCAGCTAAGACAGTTTCATTTTTCCAGCACGGTGGAATGGGCTGGCTTCAGATGTTGTAGAGGCAGTAAATTTAAGTGAGTTTAAGAAAAAGCTTGATAAGTATATGAATGAAAAAGGTCGGGTTTAAATTTTGATTATTATTTTTTTAAAATCATTTTAATTTAGTTTTGAGGATGGAACAGCCGAGATGGACCAATAGGTCCCATGTTGTCCCAAAATATTATGTTACGTTGTTATAGGCTACGTCACTCACAAGTTCAGGCCTATTACAGACAAAACAAAGTGAATATAGATCTAGATCGAGTTTGATTACTTTCTCAGCTGTGTACAAGAATAACTTTGAATGGATCATCTCTAAATTAGCACGTAAATTGTGCATAAATAACTTCCTAAAAATTCTCACATATTCAACAACAACACGTCTGCCACAATGTGATGCATACTTCACTTTGAAAAACTGCTGATCAACTATATTATTACTAATATACACATGCTGGTCTACAATTTTTCAGAGTTTTTCCAAAGTTGCATATCAGTAAATGTTCATCTGGATGTTTTAAAGTAGGCAAACATTTGTAGTAGCCATTTGTTTAACAGTTTTGGCTATTGAAATAAAGAAGTTGGGTTTTTTAACTTACCGACTTAAATTTTTTTCAGTTGACAGAACTCTGCTTTCCCTGTGAAAAAGAGTTAGCTCGAGAAGAAGGAAATAACTGGATATAAAAATTTTGAAATGGTCAGGCCAAAGTCCCAGTGCTATTTCAACTGACAATCTGTGGCATCAATTAAATATTAGCATTGCAAAAGAGAACCAACTCATTCAAAGTACCTTTGCAAAATTTGGCAACAAAAATAGAATGAGATACTATGTGTATACTGAAAAAAAAACAAAAAAAAACTGGAAGCATTCGTGTTTGTTTCATCTTGTCATGTAGCTTAGGTTATAAGAAAACCTATTAAATAGTAATTATTAAACTTATGTTCCAAAATGAATTCATGCATAATATTATAATGAGTGTAACAAATTAATCAAAAATATGCTTTTTTGGCAACTTTTCTTTAAAACCGTATACCCTAGCTTATGATCAATACTGTATTTAAATACTGCCCATCAATATATTATATTGATAATGAAAGAAAATATAAAATCAAAACATAAACCAAAACTCACAAGATGGAGCACTTCATTTCTTGTAAAATTCGATTTCTGGAAAGCTTCTGGAAAATGAGCCTTCAAGATGGTACACAAGTGGCTTAGTTGCTTTCTACGTTCTCTCTCCTGTAAAGTTCTATAATTGGGGAAATCTTCTGCATCCTTTTCACTAGCACTCTGTGAAGCATCATCACTTCTCTGCTCCTTTAATGTCAACTTTGATTTTATCCAGTTATTACTTGTGCAATTTTCTAAAGGAATCTGTTCCACATCTTGAAGAGAATACGATTCCATTAATGACTCGGATTCATCAAGATCTTTTTCAAAAGTATTATGGGGCTGATCAGAAAAGTTGTGATTAACATCAACTGTATCTTCACCTACAACAGGTTCAGGTTCTTCACTAACTACATAAGAATGATCCAAAGAATCACTTCTGCTTGTTTTACTTTGATATTCAAAGCAGAAATGCCCTTCTTTCAGGTTCTTTTTCCCCAAGATTTTCTTTCTTGTAGGATCTGTAGAATGTTTAATATGCTCCATTATCACAACTTCTCCACTGTTTTCAAAAACTTTTTTTCTATGATTTTCATTACTGTTCATGTTTGTTGTTTTACACGTACCAAAAACAGAACTTGGTTCTTTTTTTTGTTGGCAAGTGTCCTCATTTAAATTATTTAACTTTCTGGTTTGGTTACCTAATTCATTGCTTATTTTTATCTCAGTATCATTTGAGGTATTACAACCCTCAAGAGATGGGTTGAGTTTTTCTAGTAGACTGGGGGAATTTTCTAACAGGGGTATGGATTTTTTTTGTTCAAAGTCAATTCTATTCAAACTATTAATATTTTTTGGAACATTGTTTGTGCCCGAGAGACTTCTTTTCAATAAACTACCACCATGGCTTGATACTAGAGAAGTGTGTGTATAGTTTTTCTTTTTTCCAATATTTTTATCAGAAGTTGAAGGATAATGATGCTTAGAATCATCTTTTTTTACACCATTTGCAACAGGAAAAGATGGAGAAACCTGAGAAGAATTCTTTTCAACTTGTCCTTTTGAAGCCACTCCTACAACTGTTGTTACAGGAGCATTATCTGTTGAAGCAAGGGATACACTGGCTGAAGCTGGACCTTTAATGGGATAGGCCAAAACAAAGGACCCTGCAATCTTCAACATGACTGGAGAGGAAACATGAACTACATTTTTATTTACTGAAGATACAGATGAAAGATTTGGTCTAATCACAGGTGAAATGTTTGTGGTTTTCACTTCTAGTTCAGGATTTACAGACATTTTACATTTTGAATTAGAGACCACTTTTACCAGCTGCTTTGGCAATGGGCTTGTTACTCTTACTGTAGAAGAGTTAGTTGAGGCAAATCTAATATTGTTTGTGGCCTGTGAAACACACTGAGAAACTGTAGGAGTTCTAGATTCTACAGAAAGTTTCTCAAAAGGATTTTCTGATAAGTTTTTTAATGTATTGGAAACATTTATCTGATTTTGCTGAAGACTACTGTCTAAAAAGGTTAAAGGTGTTGTTACAGAATGTATAACTTTGGGTGATGAAACTGTCTGCTTGACCTGAGCAGAAGTTGTTACACTGAATTTTGAAAGATTAAGTTTAGCATCTGTTACTCCTTGCAAAATATTAGACTTTTGGTTTAAAACAACTGAATGAGCTCCAGATGAAGGTACAAGTGAATCTGTTAACTGGTTGGAAGTTTTACTACAAAGTGTAACAGTTCGAGTAAGTAAAGGCACAGTGAAGGATCCATTATTTCCTTGGATGTTCTGAGTAGCTGGGAATCTGGTAGGATTAGGGTGATTACTTCCAGGAGTCAGCATTATTCTTGAAGGTGAAACAGACAAGCTTTCAGGTTTTCCAGCTTGTTGGAAAACCAAGGAGTTTGTAGGAAACACAACCATTGACACAGTTCTATTTCCTACCACAACATTTAATGTCATAGGTTTTCCCTGCTGCAAAGACTGGGCTATGGATGGTTTTTGGTGAGTTTCAGCATTTTTACTTGGTATTTTTATTTCGGAGTTAATTATCTGTTCATTACTAGTTTTAGATTTATGATCTCCTGGTGATTTTTTATTTTGATCAATTGATGGAATTTCCGATTTGTTTAACGAATCTCTTCTCCTTGTACCACATACATTATTATCACAAACCTTTTTTGTTTCACTACTTGATCCAAGCAAAGAAAGTTCTGATGCAACATTTACTCCATTAATAACCTTATCTGGCAAACAAAACTTGATTTTCTCTGGATAATTAACTTGATTTGTGATTATGGAACAATCAACTTTTTTTGTAATTGTGGATTGTTCTTCAACAGCTTCTTTTATGCCTTCATTGATCCTTTCCATCTTAATACCTTCTTGAGGTTCTTTATTTTTTAACTTAACAGAAAACTGATTTTTCAATTTATCCATTTCTGTACCTTGTTTAATATTTCTCACATTTTTCACTACAGAATCAACAGTAATAATACTAGAAGAGACACAACTGAAAGAACCCAATTCCTTGCTAACAGAATCTAACATTGAAGTCTTTGTGTTAGAGCATTTCTCAGCTCTTTTTCTGTCTGACAGTGATTGATTTTGGACAAACATATTTTCATCAGTCTGATGGCCTTCAATAATATTTACATCTGACTTAAGTGTACCAAAATCTTCACCATGATTAGCACTTCTACTTTTTTTTATATTAAGTTTATTTACAATGGTGAATGTGGTGATGGTGCTAGCTTACAAGTGACTTTCTCTTGATTGAATTCATCCTGTTCAAATCCCCTTTTAATAGATCTTTTTCTTTGATTTTTACTAGGAGAATGTGAAATTGCAGGAGCAACCCATGGTCCACTATTTGCAACTAGCAGAGCAGAATCAAGGTAACGAGCTGGAAGCCTGATACACCTCCGACTTCGTGGTGAAGATTCTATGAGTGCATTCTGAGCTTCTACTTCACGATTATCTTGTTTTTGAAACTTCAAGGGTTTTGAAAATCTAGTATTATGGTTCTTTACTCTAGAGTTTCTTTTAATCAAAAGTTGCTGGGATTTCTTTGCATGACCAATATTAGTCTGAATAACTTTCTTTCTTGACTTAAGTTTTCTCAATGAATAAATGGAATTTGATTCATTATTTTCCAAATGAATGGTCCTCACAGTGCTTTTCTTCCTACTTGGAAACAATCTTTTTGAACCTAATTTGTTTTTCTTCACTGTATTATACTTTGAAATCTTCCATGTATCCTTTTTGTCCAATTTGCTGAAAGTCTTGCGAAAAACGTTTTTTCAAGGAATCCATTTTTTGTGTTTTACTATTAAAAGCCTCACTATTCTTGAAATTGACTTTCTTACTTGGTTCCATGCTTTTACTAGTGTTTGACATGACACTAAAATTCAAGGATGATAAAGCTTGTTTTGCACTTTCTTCCGAAATAATAGGAAAAAAGCATGATATGTTTTCAAGACCATATCTACTGTGAACATCTGATGATAAATTCTCAGCCAATTTGTTCAATTCTACCTCGTTTAATATTCCATCTGTGCAAAGAGTATGTCTAATAAGTGGTACAATAGACTTCTGTGAAGCATTTACACCCAATGACTCAATCCCACTTACATTTATATGTCCTTCTGTTTCATGTTTTTTTAGTTTTGTTTTGTTGACTGGAATGAAATTTCTTTTATTTTTCTTTGATGTGTTTTCTGCTAAACTTCCTAAATACTTTCTATTAAGATTTAATCTTTCTGCAGGGTTCCTATATAAGCCATCAAAAAGAGTCCTTTCATAAAATTCAAAATTTAACTCTGATGGTAGTACATTGTCATTTTCTTTTTCATGATCTTGGACATCTTCTTTTTCTTCTGAAGACTCTAAAATGTTGTTATTACATTCACTTTCAGATTTCTTCAATAATTTTGCAGCATAGCTTTGCTTTGTTCTAACAGATTTATCTTTTTTAAGTGAGCCCATTGACAAAACAGCTGCAGTGGGAGGTAAAAGAGTAAGAGGAGAATAACGTGCAAGCAATCCAACTTTTAACTCAGCTTTGGTGTCAAGAAACTCTTCTAGCAGTTCACTTACAAAAACCGTGTGTGAACTTCTGTTTTCAATAGAATCAAGAGAATTTACCACTTTTTCACTATTTCTGAATTTTGAGGCTAGTTTTTCAGAAAATATGACCAATGGTGACAATGCAAACTTTGCTATATCTGCCCAAATTTTATAATCATTTTTATATTTTAAGACAACACTATTCAAAGTACTATTGTGTGAGACATCATTTTGCTTATATGTTGATGAAATTTTCTTCTTATCACAAAAACTATCTTCACTGTTTTTGTTTTCATTACTTTCAACGGAATTACACATACCTTCTACTTTTCGATGAAATAGTTTTTTCTTCCAACCCTTTATCTTAGTAATATCCTTGGTCTTGGTTGGTATAATAAAATCTTTGTTGATAGCGTGACTAGATATTACTGATTGTCTATCTTCTTCCACCCTAAATGACAGCTCATTATCATTAAGCCAGTCACAAAATGTAAGAGTATATTTAGTGATGTCTTCCTCATTTTTGAAACCTAAAAATTCAACTCCATCAATTATATCCATCTCTGGTTCTTTCCATCCTTTTATAACACCAGTTTCTTTCATCTTCTCTGAGAACAGGATATGGTTTGTGTGTAGTTTTTCATGACATGACATGTTTTGCAAATTGGAATTAGAAAAGCTATAAGATGGACACACTGAAAGTTCTTCTGGTGTAATTCTTTCAACAAGAACAACTGGCTGAAACAGAGAATGCTTTTTTAAATTTGTGTTCTGCACAACTGATTCTTCACACACATATCTCCTAGGAAATGACTTTCTAGCAGTTCTTTTAGGTATGGGTTTAGTGCAGTATTCATTCTTGGTATAAAATGACCTGTTAGTTTCTTGGATTCCCATTTTTTTTGTCACAGACAGACTTGAGCAAGGTGTACTGCTCAAAAATGAAGCACATAATTTTCTACTTGAATTAGTATTATACATAAGTATGTCTAAATCACATTTTTTAGATATCTCTTCTGAAGAAATATTAATTTTAGGTTCTTCAAGAGAAAGAACAGGAGGTTCTTCATGTTCTGATGTAAAAGGAATTAATAAAGGCATTTCAGGAGATAATGGTGCAACATTTTCAACAGTATCATCAAATGGGATAGGAAGAAGTTCTGGCATATCTTTCTCTTCTGGGGAACCTGGAATTGATTGAAGACTGTCATGAAGATTCACATTACTGTTATTTTCAGATAAGCTACAGAATTTTTCTAAATTATCTCTGGGTGACGGATCAGCTGATTCTCCTTCATTTTCTTCTTTTGGTATAGCTATGCACGAACTCAATTGTTCTGCTGCAAAAACTGAGCATTCTGACTTATTTCCATTCAAATGTCTTTGAATTTCTGTCATTGTATCATTCTTATCTTCTGAGTCAAAAGATGGACCTGGTTGAGAACTAACAGAATAAGTTTTTCTATTATCATCTGAATGTTTTTTATTTGTAGATTTTCTTCTGAAGCAGTTTTTTCTTGTTTTGCTGTTAAAATATTTTAAAGGGTGTGAAGCTTGCCTTTTATGAAATGATTTTTTAACAAATTGAAAGCCAGAGTGACTAGCTACATTTTTATTCCTATGATTTTGTTTTTTCTTCTGGAGCATTCCCACATTTTCCTTTGCATCTGATGTTAGTAAATATTTTGTTTTTTGTAGTGATAATTCTCTGTACCCACTGTGCTTCTGGTATAAGAATGATAATCGTTGAGAGCTGAGTCTCTTTTTTTTCAGTCTTTCACTAGACCGTGCTGTAGTTATTTTGGATTTTCTAGATACATTTCCAGTCACTGGCGTGATAAGAATATTAGGATTTTCATAACATTTGTAATCATGTAACAATTCTTGTTTTGACTTTACCTGCAAGGAACTTAATGAGCTACAAGTGAAAACAGGAACAGTCTCACTCATACTTCCTTCTTTAGTAGAAGTAAAATCATCTTGTGTCACAACAGGAATTCGCATCATAGGCTTAATCTTGACAACAGGAACTTCCGATGATCTTGACTTACTATGAATGAATGGCATTCTTTTCAAAGATTTGGTAAGAACACCATTATTTTCCCTAGATTGAAATGAAAAATTCTTATTTTCACTCTTCATTACTAACAACTCCTTTTTAATTTCCTGAGTAACAAAGCTTCGAAAAGGTTTTACTAAAGCCTCCTTTTTAGTAGTGGTATTCTCTTCTATGCTCTCCTCATAACCACTAAATGGTTCTATTGTATGACATAATCCCTTTTCATTTTGCTTTAATCCTAATTCACACCTTGAATTGCTATCACCATGTTCTTTTGCTTTTATGATTTTGTTCTTATGAACAGACAAGAAATCTTGTGCACCAAAGTCTGCATTTTCAAATAATGAACCATCTTCTTGTGTCTGCTTCAACAATCTAGGAAATAAATTACCTTTTTGTAGTTGACAGAGTTGATTTTCGCTTGAAACTCTGCTAAGAATGTTTTCATTGGATAAATTTTTATAGTTTCTATCTTGAAAACTTGGTTCACACCCTTTTACATTTTTACATTCCTGGTTAGGATTACTTTTATTTTCCATCAGGCATTCTTGCTTTACAGAATGTGTCAAATCTTCTTTGTTTGGAAATGAGTTGACTGATTTATGTGAACATACAGTTGATATAAAATGAGATTTTAGATCTCTAACAGAATCATCACATGAGTTTGTAAGGTTCAAATCTGATTCACCACAATATATATCAGGATTATTCAAAATTATACTTTTCTTAGAAGACCAATACTGCCTATAAGAAAATGGACTTGAACAAGATTTTCTTGCTGTTACTTTAGGTCTAAGCTCTAAGAAATTGTGAATGAAGGGAGGATTCATGACTCCAATGCTTTTTTTTCTTTCCACTCACATTGTACCTAAAATAAGTGGAGATAAATAATAAAATACTTAATAAATCAACAATAAAGTAAATTTATAAATTAATCTCAAACAATCAGAAATTCATATATCGAAAGATGTACTTAAAACCTAATACAATATATCTGTATGCACCTTGATACAATATCATATTAATTAGCATTTAAGTTCTGAATTGAACCCTCTTCAGAATCATATTGCAAGATCCTCAGCCACAAGTATAATTAGAATGTTGCCACAACTTATATAAAGAAAACTGATCATTATAATATATAACTTAAAACTTTCTTATTCTAACTACAGTGAAAACATTTTTGTAATTTTTGTATGCAGCAATAATATACTTGTATATAGCTGTATTTGCTTACTGATTCACTTTATTAACAGGTAATTTTACACTAAGTAAAAAATTGTGAATTTTTTTTACTTGCAGACTATGGTGTATAAAATTACAGCTGGGCAATTAGTGGAATTTGTTAATGGATTAATTGTTGGACTCATTAATTAGTTACATTCAAGTAATCCATTGTTCTCAAAACATAGCCCAAAAAACTTTATATTGCTAAAGTCTAATTTTCATACCTTTAATAAGCAGAGCACAGATAGCCCATTATGTATCTTTATGCTTAACAACAAATAAACATTATAATGGCAATATTTTGATTACTTAGAAAGTTGGAATGATCAAAAATAGTAATAATAAGAAACCCTAATTTATATTATTTAATTATTTTTTATGGGTCATGACACTTATTAAGCTGAACAAGTATGAATAAATTGAAAATAATAAGGAAAATTCATAATGGCAATATCTGATTAATGGATAGCTGAATAATCAAAAACAATAATAGTTAGAAACATTAATTTCAATTTGTTGATTATTTTCACATTAGTAAATTTAATCATAATTTCAATTACTGGACAGCTTGAATAAATTAAAATGGTAATAATAAGAAATACTAATTTCAATCAGTAATTATTTCATGACATTAATCGATTACTGGACTGTTGGAATAATCAAAAATAGTAATTACTGGAAATACCAATTAATTATTTTCAATATTAATCAATTACTGGATAGTTGGAATAAGCAAAAACAACAATAGTTATTTTTGCGACAATTTTGGGTAATTGAATATAAATTATTATATATCACTCTAATCAATATTCACTGATAATCAATTATATTATTTAATTAAGTTAATCACCTACTTCTATATTAAAACAAAAGGCTTGTAACTTCATGCCAACCGATAACATTCAAATAGTGGTGTTGTAGTCACAAATTAGCAAATACCTGCTTTGAAGTGCTAAATACGAACTTGAAAAACAGCATATGAGCTACCTAGCCTAAAAGATGATTAATAATCTGATTCTTGCAGTTATTCTTTCATTATTAAGTTAATCAATAAAGACGTCTAGCCAATTACAAGGTTTATAATACAGAGGAAAGAGCTGACAGTATAACAACATAACTTATCTCTCACTGTTAGAAACAGTGTACTACAAGCATCCAATGATACCAAATATCGAGAACCTCAAATTTCTTACATGTGTTGTTTTAACATTTGTTACACAAGCCAGCCTATCATCTTGATTGGACAAGAAAAAATAGAGCCATTCCAGAAAGGTTTGGGTTTTGATTAGACAAAAAAAAATGGAGAAGGTAACTTGTAAATGTAAAGTAAAACAATGTAGTAATGAAACACGTTTGAAATGTTCTAGATGTGGTCGTAAATGTGATGGTTAAGTGTAGCAATTAAGCAACACCATAGATCCAGGTCAGATGAGGGAAGAACTTAATCGAAGATATCCCAATTGATTTGACATACCAGTTGAATCAAAGATTCATCAATTGATTACTGCATTGACAAGGAAACATAAAAAAATGGGCACAATTGTATCATTATCTTGAAAAAGGGGGATTAGAATCATATAAAAAAATCATTAGTTTCAACATTTTGTAAAACTAATGGCACAGTAAAACCCAAAGATGCAGTGTTGAAGTTAAAGCAGATGCACAATGACATTCCAAGTTGATTTCCCTAATGATTCTCAAATTACATATGTCAGTTGTGCAATGAAGATTACATTCAAGAATAATGGTATAATGCCCAGTATGGTATCATATTATAATCCATATGGATTTCATTATATTGTATTTTCATTAATATTTAGTTTTTGATTTTAGAAGTTATGCCAAGCTTCATTCATGGAGATCTATCAAAATAACCTTAAATAACCAGTTTCTAAAATGACCCTCCTATTGACCATTCCAGGTTCAGTACTAAAATATGCTGGGCTGGCTCATGTGGCAGGTGTTAATACATTTGTATTCCTTATTCAACAAAAACTCTTGACAGTTACATATTTTGGACAAATAACTACAGATATTGTTTTGTGAATGCCATTAACTTATATTTCTTTCAGTGTTGTTCAAATAATCTAAATTCAAGACCCAATAAAGATAATTTGACATATAAAATCAAGATCAATCTTGGAGATGCACCTTGAAAACTAGTTTATACCTATTTTAATGTAAATACTTTATCACTTTGTCAAAACATTGAGAATTACTAATTGTTTTAGTTTTTTTATATAAACATTAACTTTAAATATATTAATTCAGACACGTATATTAAAAAGGAGCTGTTCTATATCTTTAAATTTGTGTTCAAACTATGCTATTATATGCAAATATTTGGAAGTTTAAGTTTACACAAAATTTTATATGCTTAGAAAATGCATTTTTGGCAGTGTTTAAGAGACATGATTACACTGAAACTAGAAACAGTTAAGCTAGAAACTTAAAAGCCCTGCTTGTTAATTAATTATAAACCATGTATTAAATTTTATTGAAGGAGCGAAGATCAAACTGGTGTGTCATTAAATCAATATATTTACTATATATTTGTACACTTATGCAGTATATTACTAAAAGTACTGGAACACTGATCTAAAGAGAGTGTCATATAGTTGTAAGCTATATTTTGAATGTTTTGATTCAGAAGTTTCTTTGCCACAGAGAGCTAATGACCATGATGATGAAGTAATTAAGAGCCTCTGTCTAATAGCTAAAGATGAAGATACATTATATATAAATACAAGTAATAATGTGGTGAAGTTAATGACAATTCATTGAATTATTTAGTATGAGAAATCAGTTCAGGGTCAGAAAAGTTATATGATGAGAATTATCACTTATATTAGTTGTGGAATTTTAAAAGTTTATTTTTGTAAGTTAGGTGTAATACTATTAGCAAGGAATTTCTGTTGAAAATGTTATTTGTGACCTTAGGCCTAAAACTTCAGTCAATATGAACAAAGCTTGAAGAAAAGTTATAAAACTTCAAACTTCATGATGAAAACCCGGACATGAAGTGAAATCAGAACTTTATTAAAGATGAAGAAAAATCCAACAGAAGGCAAAAAGAAAAAGACGAAAAATTAACAGAAGACCAAGAAAAAAAGTGATATAAAATTAAAAAAGGATTAAATGATAAGAAATAGGAAGTTATGAAAAGAATTAAAAATAAAAATAAATAAGACTGAAGATCAATGAAGCTATTAAAAATGTTCAGAAAATTACAACAATAGGATTGAAGAAATACAGAAAGCCTGTACTCACGAAATAGAAGTGTAAAAAGTTATCAACAAAGGATAGAAAAGCTATAATGACAAAATCAAAAAAGCAATGAAAGGCTGCAATGACAGAGTTAAAGAAGCATGAAAAGAAAAATCAATGACAGAATAAAACACTTGGAAAAAGAATTGGTAAATGCAAAGATCACAACATTCACATCTCTTCCTGAATCATCTAAAGAGTTCTAACCTAAGACATCATTTACTATTAAGTGTGGAATAGAAAACATTTTGAAAGTTATAGTATGGAAACTGATGGTCAATTTGGGGTTACATGGTCAGCATAATCCACTGAGACAGTAGTGAAAGAGTTAAATGGACAGCAAAATGAATATGTTGTTTACTCTGGAAATGATTTCAAACCGAGTTTAATATGCCTCCTGTGGTACCTTCCCATCATAGTCCATTTTTGTTGTTTTTTGGCAAATGCTTTTGACTGGCCAGCTGAATTGTGAAATTTGATTTGATACTGGAGTAGTTCAGGGAGTCCTGCAGTTACAGATGGCACAGCAATATAGATAACTAATCTGTTCACCCTTACAAAATTTTTCAAGTTTTTAATACCCAAGACTTTTCTAGACAAACCAGAATTTTTTAATTAAATATTTTTACTAAAAATCTGTCCACGAATATATGAAATCAGTGTTCACTGCTCTGAGTGCAAAGTGATTTTTATGTTAAGATTAAAAATACTTTTCTTCATATGAAAATTTTCAAATTTCATTTGTGTAATCTCCAAAACCTCCTAATTTGTTTTTCAGAAAAACTTTATATTTTTTCTGTTATTTTCTCTACCCTAACTCTAACCATCCTCGTAACCACCATAAAACTTTAAGTGTTGAAAAATGTGAAATAAAGTGAGTAGTTCCATTCTATCCTCTTTAGTATTGACCACGATGTTCCAAGGTACTTTCCCTGAGAGTTTCTACTTCTAAACTTTTCACATCTATTTCCTATGTTTATTTTACTGTTAGCAGCTGAAGTAGAAACCTGCCAATCATAAAGCAATGAATTGCCACTCCTGCTATTAGACTGTTTACGTGACATCACATGATGCCATCAATAGCAAACAAACTCATGCAGCACAATTACCAGAACTTTTCCAAAAGAGTTTATCATGATACCAGCTCTGAGAACACAGTCAAAGAGAATTTATTGGCTTGTTTATAATACAGTGGTGGCAATGAAAATTGTCTAAAGTAAGTGTGAGAAAATGTTTGATATGGCTCTGTACAAAGTCCAAGCTAATCCAATAAACTTAGTAGGTATTTGGATGCAAGTTAACCTCCCTGGGTGGTTGAAATGTAGTAGTACTAATGCACAATGTAAGTGCTTATGAACATGCATATATATATATTACTACTATTTACTCATAAATGCTTAATTTTTAGTTATTGTTTTTAAAACATAGCTCAATACATAAAAAATATATAGCAAAACAATGATTCTCAGCACTTACGATGTTACAAAATTCATCTGTACTTGTGCATCATATTTGCAAAGCCTTGCCATGAGCATCATTTATTATTTGAAGTGGAGGGGGGAAGACAAGTTAATTTTTGTAAATTTCAATGATGCACTTTAGAAAACCAAAAAAAACTTGTCAAATTACTATAATGGTACACATAAAAACACTAATTTATTGGCTTTCTAACTAAGCTATATGTGGATTTAAAAAAAAAATCTCATTTCTATTCAGGACCACAACTTACTCAATAGACTTCAACATCTCCTATCAAATAACAAGTTCCCCTTCAATCCAATTACAAATGACTGTCAGATTGATATAGTTTGGAATGTGCTCTTTCTATCAGTTATAAACACATACTTATGAGAAGTATGTGTGAGTAGACAAGAGGTTTCAAAAGAATGGAGTAGTTGGCAGGACTACTCTCATAGGTTTGCAAAAATATATCTCAGCAAATCAAAAAGATGGGAGGTTCTTATTTTATATTCCAGATTGTAAATGTCTGAAGTCTGAGTTTCTAATTTGTTAACTACTGTAAATGTTGTATAGTAGGTGTAATAAAACAAACTGAGCATTAAGACAAGCCATGTGGCACACGAAAAAGCATAGTTTGCATTTATTTTAAATATTTTCTTTCAAATTAAGAAGTTAAAACATATAATATTAAAAGTTGAACATTAAACTATATTGTAATTTTTCAGACACATTGTACTACTATATTAAGAGTAAAAAACACAAAACCAATGTTTTTTGGCAAAATGAAAGGGTAAAGTCTTTATTATTAGTTACAGCCAACTAGCTTTGATGATACAGTTACCATAATCAGGGCTAGAATCTCCAGTGTTAGCTTAGCATATATTCAGCTACAACCATTAATGGGTGATTTCATTTTTAAAAACAAGGGGAGGAAAAGTAAATCATAAATGAGGGATTACTTAAATTAAATAAGTATTCCAATAAGACATGTTGATTGGTTCATCATCTCTATTTATACACACAGATCTGTTTTTAACTTGTACAAATACACTCACTTAATTTCCTTTTTATGTTTGTTTGTGCATTTCTAAAAATCTTTACATTTTTCTAGTCATAATTACCATCACAATTTGAGAAATGTCCAGCTACAGTAGAGTACATAGTGTTGTCATGTTTTATGTCATACTGGTGTTCTTTCAACCTTGTTTTCAATTTCCTTCTTGTTTGTCCTATGTACATTTTACTGCAACTACAACCGAATTGGTAAATTCTATCTTTGGTTGACAATTTTGTTTTGTGGAATGAATGCTACTTCATAACCCTTTAATCAAAAAGCTTTAGCAATTCTTTCCAAAGTCACAGGAAAAAAATGGTATACTAACGAACTTGTTTTGAGATGCTTTTAATGGAGTTAATTCAGACTATTTCATTTGTAGATGTTTGTCAATCATTTTTGGAAAGCTCTGTCAACAATTACATTATTTTTGTGTTTTTTTGCTATTAAACTACATTGTGATGCCAATTTTATTGACATAAAATGATAATAAAGATGCTTAATTAAATTTTGAAATACAAAAAATTTACTAACATCCGTATCTCTCCATTTATGCATTCTTGAACCAGAAGACATCTCAATGTTTTCAGCACAATACTGATAACATCTGTTTATTTCATGCACAATGTGATTCATCAAAGTTTAATAAAAAAACATTGAAATATTTAAGCTCAATCAACTCTTCACTTATTCTACTGTCCATTTGTATACCAAGACTAGATGTATATTGGGTATTTCTGGGCTTCCACTGGTGCACGGCAGGGGAGAGGAGGCCATGAGATAGTACCTTCATGAGCAGTCATCACTTTCTGCACTTGGACTTTGTGAGTGCAATTCTGATACCTTAATGTCCTCTTCACTTCCTATACAAGATCGTAACAGATCTTCAACATGCTCATCTCCATTGTATTTTAGAGGTAACTAGCTATATGTCTTTGTTTTTATGGTTGAATTATTGCTGTTGGTGACATAAGTAAATTAGTTACCAGGCCAGAGCATCAATATGAATTCAAAGAACGGAGGGAAAAATAAACCCGCATATTACACAGTGATAGCATTCTCACCGACTACTGTATCTCATATGCTGATAGAATTCTCAATGACTACCGTAAAAACTAAAGGTTAAAAAAGGGTTGAAGTTGCAGATAAACAACTAAAGGCACCACTTAGAAGTTAAAAGATCATCAGATTGAGTAGTACTGACTTCCTCTGATGATTATCTAGAAGAACTAAAAGGATTAGTTAGACGAACAGTTAAATATGGTGGAGGAAATAAAGCACAAGATAACAGATGTTTCAAGTGTAATTTGAAAGAACATATTGCCAGGAACTGCAAGCAAAAGTCTGTATAGAATAACATCTCTCAAAAGATACCATAAGAAGAGAACTCTTACAGATGTCCTAGTCCTTATAGCCAAGATTGTGAGGAACCAAAAACTGTTCATATGCCAAGCAGACAATAAGGATGGGTCTTTGAGCCCAACCAGTCAAAGGAACAGCAAAGGGCAACTAGACATTAGAAAACAGGAATTAACTATACTTGATGGATGAAATTCTACTGAGAATGCCTCATCTGTCCTATATGAAATAATAATTTCATTATTTAAAGAAAACAGTCCACACATCAATGAGTTTATTGATAGGAAGCCATGCAATATGGTCACTGACATGAATTCTACATTATAATAGTTAGACCCAATTTGATATTGAAGGTGGGGAACTGCCTCCAACAATGATGAAAGAAGATGGACTGAAACAAACAGCAAGGTAGACAAAAAGATCCAGAAAAAAGAAAATGGAAAGTTTACCCTTACTGTAGGAAGCTTCTCTAGACTTTATGCTATGTGGATAACAGACATCAAGGAAGAATGCATATTGTGAATTGACTATATGATGAGACATGGATGCAATGTTGGGCTAACTTGACAGACTATAACCAGAAAATGCCCATGCACTACATGAAAATTACTACACCAGAGGTTGAACTTCCAGAGATGACAAAGAAAGCAATCATCATACTACCAAGAAGTGAAACTCATACCAGAACTTATACAAACAAATTTACATCTAGTGACTGGGCTGTAATAGAACCAAATCCTTCAGCATGTCCTGAAAGATTAATGGTTAAAAAACTTACATGGATCTGAAAATAAAAATGTCATCTTAAGTACCATAAAGAAAACAATGAACCAAAGAATTAAAATCTGGATGGGCATCACCACATGCAAGGCTGTACAGGTAATACAAAAGTAGTCACCTTTGAGACAAGACATGAGAAATCTGGTATCAAATCCTCATAGAAATACAACTTATCACCTCACTCACAAGAACTGTATAACTAGAGCTGTAGAGGTCTTACAGCTAATCAATGCCAGAGGTTACATGACTTTCTCATGGAATATCAAAATACTTTCTCCAATGGACCTCGTGACTTAGATCAAACAAGTAATAATCCCATAAGACTGATACTGGAGATGCAACCTAATATGTCAACTAGCCAAATGAATGCCACTTGTAAAACAGGCTAAGGCTTTCAAAGAAATAGAAGCCATGAAGGAACAAGGAGTGATAGAACTGAATACTAGTCTATGGGCATCAGCTACTGTACTTTTGAAAAAGTATAGATACACAAAGTACTGCATAGACTACCAGAAGGTGAAAGAAGTCACAAAGAAGGATGTCTACCCACTGCCAAAGATTGATTCAATTTTAGATATTTGGATCAAAATGGTTTTCAACATTGGATCTGAAGATTAGATATTAGCAATTGCAAGTCATTGAAGCAAGTAGAACAAAAAGAATCTTTACTGCAAGAAATGTAAAAATTTGTTGTGTTACTAATTGAATTATGTAATGAACCTGCTACATTTCAAGACTAACGAAGTGCACTCTCTTTGAACTTCCCTGGAATGTCATATTCAACTACTTGGATAACATAATCACATATGGAAAGACCTTTGATAATGCTTATGGACTAAAGAAAGTTCTGGATCAGTTGGCTAAAGAGGACTACACTCTTACTATCACTGTTTTGTAAAGTCATTTGCTGACAAAGCTTGTCCTCTAAACAAGCTCTATTGAGGTCAGTTCAATGTTAGAAAAGTTATTCTGAGAGTTCTCATGTACATTTGGTTACTCAATCTATTAGCCATGGAACTGTACAAGCAAGTTTATTTTTGCAAGTTAGGCACAATACCATTAGCGAGAAATTTCTATTGAAACATTATTTGTCAACTTAGGCCTGCAACTTATGTCAAAGTGAAGAAATGTTACAAAAGAAATAATCTAATTTGTTATTACTACATGGACATTATTTTTTACCAGATAATCCATAACAGCCTGCCCAACAGAAGAGGGTCATTAAAGCAATTTATAGTATGTACTTATACATGTACATCCATGCTCTATATTACTAAGAGTATTAGAATAACACACTTTAAAAAGGGGAGTGTCATATATCATGGCTAAGACTAAACTTTAAAGGGAGGTGGGTCCTCCTCTGGTTTTAACCAGAGACTGGACTCTGTTGCTAAAAAATGATGCACTCCTGCCTAGTTTGAAAAACAGTCAGCATTTGGCAAATTACCAATCATATTTGGATAATGCACACAAAATTTAAAGTTTTCCATTGATCAAGTTCAACATAGAAATGAAGATAAAATAATAAACATTTAAATAATAATATATTTCAAGAATGTATAAATATCTTAAATGTGGAAACCTTAAACAAACAATGTAGTGGCTGCCATATATATGGTGATTATAGCATGAGTAAAGGATAGTATCATGTTTATGAAATGTGAAGTTATAAAACACAGAAGTGTTTCTATTAACCTAGATTTAAGTTGGTCAAACAGAGTGAAGGTACTCTAGTGAAAAATTAGTGTTAAATAAATGATACACATAATATCATATGATGACATAAGTATGAAATTCTCAGCACCAAATGCCTGGGATAACAAAATTTCTCTGAGTGACAACACACTTTACAATTATATTTTGTCAGTTGGTCAGATTTTTTCTCTCCTTCATATCATTTGTTCATTTCTAGAAAAACATTACATACAGATTTCAAGGGAGCCACACAAGTTTCTGAACCACATTTACATAAACAAAGCTGGACAATTAATTATATAATCGATTACCTACTAGTATCGAGAATACCAATTACAACACACAAAATTATCAATTAATTGATATTATGATTATATAATGTTAGGAAAATAATCAACTAAATGAAAATTAGTCTTTCTGAATATTTCTGTTCTTGAAAATTCCAATTAACCAGATAAATGAAATATTGCCATTATAATTTCTCATTATTTTTGATTAATTCAAAGTTGTTCAGTTTAATCAATAAGGCCACAACTCAAAAATAATTGAAATCAGCATTTCCAATTATTTCTATTTTCGACTATTCCAACTATCCAAGTAATTGAAACATTAGCAATTACTACTTTTACATGTTGCACCATAAAATGCTAATGACTATGTTAAAACCATAAAATACACAAATGAATATATTGTTGTTTTTACTGTTAACAAAAACAAAATCCTAAAACTTATATTCTACTTTTGTCTGTGTGCTTTGTTGGACATGGAAAAGGGCAATTAGATTTTTCAAGCAATTTATCTCTTAGACAATAAGTTTTTTCAAAAATTCCATACCACTGGGCAGTTAGATTTGATGATGTACCATTTCCAAAGTTCTAAAATGTAATGTATAAAGTAGGAAGTTTTATAGCTCATTTATTTTAATTACATAATGTATATCTTATTATCTAACCTTGCTTTCTTTGAATATGTTAGTTTTGTCTTTTTATATCATCAAAAATTTTAAAAGACTATATTATATAAGCTTAAATTCATTACCACTTGTGATTTTACTATAAACTAATCAAAAGCTAACTACATGTAACTTAGTGAAGCCAATCATGTTATACAAACTGTCCAGAATGTTACAAATTTATATCCTCCAATGAATCTGAGTAACTCAAGTGTTAATGACAGTATGCTAGTAAACATAATCTAACATGTTGTGCATCTATATAAACAGACTTAAATTTGTCCTAATTTTCAATACACAGAATTAACCTGTTCTATGGCAATTCAGTAACTTGCAACTACTGAACAATATAATACTACACAATTAGTGTTTGTGTGTGTGGTCTTTGGCTTAAGACATGATAAATACATAATTCCATTTGCAAGTTCAATCATGAGAACTTGTGATGTTTCAACCTAATGTATAAATGCTTATAGCTGTAGTAAATATTTAATTTATGTATAATTGTATCTAAATTTATTCTACTCAAACTACAGAGTATTTAAGCATAGTGAAAAATATGCCTTTTTTTTGCTGAGTTAACCAACAATTTTAAACTTAGCCATAGAAAGCAAACTGTTTTTTACAACTCTGCATATGGTAGAATACACCCCCCCCCTCTTACTAAACAACTACAGTTATAATGAGATTTTGGAGTATGTCCTTTTTATTTCTCAATAAGTATTCCAAGATGTACCAAAGCTGTTCAAATGGATTCAGTTTTGAATTCTAGAAACTGAGCATACCAGATTCTGAATGTTGTTTTGAACTGCTGCTCGACAGTCTGTAATATGAAAAAGTGCACTGTTGTGATGAGAAAAGTACACGACCCATTCCCATAAATTTCAAAACGTATAATTTGTTTGTGGACATGTCCAAGATAGTTAAATCAGACCCACACCATAATACCACCCTCATGAAGTGGACGTAACAATGTCACATCCAAAGCATTCTCTCAGTTGTCATCAATCACAGACTTGTCCATCTCATGCAAATAATGAGTAGTGAGATTCATAACTGTTCATGGTTGCTTTCCACTAGTCTTCACTACATATTCAATTCTAAGTACTATAAAAGCTGATACCTTATATTCATACCTGTTCTTAGAGGCTGATGAGCTGCATGTAGCTGTCCTTGAATTTTACTCACATGCCAACCCTAATAAGTATAAAAAAAGAATACCAGCCTAAGAAAATAATTAGTATATGAGCAGAAAAAATACAAATAATTTAATTTCTGCTGTAGCTGTCCTGCTATTAGTACACAATAAATTGTCTTCGTTTATTTTGGGTGAATAATGCATGGCCAGTTAGCAATATATTTAGATTTAAGTTCCTTCAGCACCCATGCTTGGCAATAGTTCCATATCAGAAAACCATCTGTAACTTTTGTCACTGATTTTTGTTACTTTCTACTTTAGTTTACCTTGTTAGTATCATTTAGCTATAAAACGTACATGAAACTTGTTCTTTTGTTATTATTTTCTTTTTCTTTTTTTGGTGGTATTTTGGTGTGACAGTTGTTTCCTTATACACCAAAGTTCTCAAACAGGATGCAGTTTCTTCTCATATTATAGTTATTGTAGTTTATTGTTTTCTTATTATTCTATGGATGTTGTTTAAGTAGAAAAGTTACCTGTGATTCTTTTATTTCTTTTCAATTCCTTTGTTATGAAAGTGGCATCCTGATAAAGAACCCCTTCCCTATGTGCTTTTTTGGTAGGTGGCTTTCAGTTTGATAACATTCTGAAGAAACTAATATGGCAGTTTCAACTTCTGAATGGACTAGCTATCAATGTGATTCTGATTAGCCTATATTTTATTCAGTGCTATCAAAGTATTTGAGTATAGCTGCAGAAGTAAAAAACTTTTACACAACTATGATCTTGACAACATGGTTTCTTTTCATCCCCTTAATAAATTTACCAGATCATGTTATATCAAACACAAAATGTAAGCAAATTGGAATTTAAAGGCTATGTTCATAATGTCATAATCTGGAGTTATAGATCAGATATATTCTGTCAATAACTAGCATCTTGAACATGGTATGTTTTACAATATAATTCAGAGTTTGCATGAATAGTAAGTGATTAATTTTAGCAGCTGGGATGATAGCATTTTAAACATTACTATTTTATTTTCAGTTTTCAGCCAATTTCAGTTTTTCAGCACTTTATCCACCATGAATTTGGATTACAACAGAGTAATCAATGAAATTTGATAATTGGTTATTCTTACATAAAAGGTGGGCAGTTGGAAAAATCCAAAACAGTAATAATCAGCAACAGTAATTTCTATTAGTTGATTATTTTCACAAATTGTGACACTAAGTGATTAAGCTGAACAGCCTTGAAATAATCAAATAGAATAAGGAGAAATTACAATGGCAATATTTCAATTTTTTGGAGAGTTAGAATAATCAAAATGAGTAATAATCAGAAATTCTAACTTTTATTAGTTGATTATTTTTGTGACACCTCGAATTAACTAAAATTAATAATTCGAGATTATAATGGCAAAATGTTGATTATCTGGATAGAATAACTGAAAAACCAATTTTGACTAGTGTATGATTTTTGTGACGATAATCAATTTAAGTCTAATTTTGATTAATTGATTATTTTATAGTGACACTAATTTATGTAATCAATGCTCACAGAGATAACACTTTCCTTACCTGAAAATGTATTTTAGATAGACACTCACCTCTCTGCAAAAGAAAGCTATTACTTCGTGCACTGCTGTGAAGATTTTTGCACATTCCACAAGCCTAAATGAATGTCCTACTCCTACATGTGTAACATAAATTTGTGTCAACTTGTAATGTAATCATCATAGCCATTCACCAATAGGAGGGCAACAACCTCCACGTAATCTCCACGAATACTAGCACTTGAAAAAAGGTTCATTCTCAAAGAGGCAAACAAAATGCATCAGAATGAGCTCTTTCCTGGAAAATAGAGCATTAGAAAGAGAAAGCCCATGGAGCATGTCACTCATTGGAGGGGAGGCATTACTTGGAAGAAGACCACATCCATCTCTAACAGGGAATAATTTTTACCCAAGAGAGATGGTTGAGCAAAATATATTTTGCTTGGTGTTTAAGTGTCACTAAGGTGGAGAATATAAGAACTCAACAAGATATCATCACACAGGTGATCAGCTGAGTATGATTGTACTGTGTGGCTAGGGCTATAAGTCTGTCCAACATGTACTGTAGTAATTATGTCACATACTTACCACAGTAATCAGATGCAGAGAAAATCCCACACCTGTATCCCAAATAGAAAACAAAACCCACACAGGGAATGGCTTGAATCATAATGTACTGGGGTGCTTGTACTACACTTCCAGGGACACCCAAGCTCTACTGCCCATCGAAGGGTGCAACAACTGTCCTAAAGGAGAACTCTTCATATCAACCTCCCCAATGACTTGGCAGACTGGGGAAGCAAGGATGCTTCCTATGCTCCATTAGAAGAAAAAGAGAGGGAGAAATTTGTATGGGGAAGAGAAATGGAAAGATACTCATACAGAACAGGAAAAGTCACATCTCAAGGTCTCACGTTGAGGGACTACACAATGAGATACCATGACTGTAGAAAGCAGCCATATACCTGATGCTGTCTTTTTTCTTTTTTTTTTAGTTACAAAATGGGCTGGAAGTATCGAGACACACAGTAGTGTGTAGTGCGACCAAACAACCTGTTGCAGGGCAAACAGTTTTTACCAGGAGTGATAGTTCAACAATTTTCCATCTTCTGTATCTTGGAGCATGGTAATCAAACTATTGCACATTTTCATTGGATGTGTGTTTTACTGGACTTTTACTTCACACACTAAAATTCAAGGCAATCCATTAAGAAATACCTGAGATATAACATCTCCAGTTTTGACTGAGTTTCTTCCTCTTTTCTTTTTCTTCACACCAAAAGTAAGGAAACTTTACTTGACAGAAAAATGTACTTAACTTTAAGGAATTTTTTTCAAATTTGGTACATTGATAGATCTTTACAACCTACAATTAGGAGTTTCATTTGGTGTAAATATAAGCCACATTTGCAAAGTTATTCAACAAAAACTGCTCAAATTTGAGGAAAATTTTTGCACAAACCTACAAAAATAGTCACAAGAGCTATCAGTTAACATTTTTACTACAGCTTCACCTAAGAGTAAAAGTGGAGCATTTTTAGTTTTTGTCATTCGGATTAAAGACGGTTGATTTAGAGTAGCAAAACTATAAAGTGAAAAGACATGCAGATACATAAGTATTGGTTAGGCCATGCAAACTAGATTAGCAGTTTCTAGTTCAAGTTTTAAAATGAATCATACGGGTGGACAGTTATTATTGATTATTCATTGCCAACTTTTCAGCACAAATGTACTAAATGTTATGAACTTATCCTAATTAAAGAGCATTTAGCATCATGTGATATTAGCTTAAGCAATTAGCATAAATAATGATACTTGATACAGTTGTAGCAATTGCATGGGGGTGATGACAAGAAACTGTTAAGCTCAATTATATGGCATTTCTATAAAGGAAGCTATTAACACTGTTTTAGAGAGAAAACTAACATCATATATTTTTAAAGAATCTGGTTAGCTCTGTAAAGTATAGGTCTATTCTAAATAATAGTGTTGCAATCTTATAGTTAATGTGTGTTACTTTAATAGTTAATCGAGTGTTACTTTCTTACTTGCTGTGGTTTGTTATGTATTGACAAAATGTCATGATATCTAGTCAAAAACACCTTGTTTGTGAAAAAATAGGTGTAGCTAGAAAAGGATTGAGTGTGCCACTTAAAGGAATGAAATCAAAATTGGAAGCCACACTGGTAGTTACACTTATAGCCCTGATAAGGATTTTACAGCAAATATTCATTCCTTAGACCCTTAGTTAGCTAGGCCACAGATTTTGTTTTACCCATCATCATGCCCCAAGTTAAACAAAAAATGCAACCTGGCTAACAAATGAATGAATATTTGCTGTAAAATCCTTATCAATACTACAAGTGTAGCTACCAGTTTGGCCACACCTTTTTTTTCACACCTAAAGTGTTTTTGATTAGATATAGATACTGTAGAAGCAGTCTTGTGAAAAAAAACATCAACTCAATAACAGGCAGAAAGAAGGGGTGGTGGATGGGCTTAACACTGTCTATACTTCCCTGCTCAATGTGGATTTTGGAAAAAAAAAATATTTCCTGTGAGACAACACCTGCCACTCAGGTGATTCCATCACCTCCAGATGATGTACATTGAGATATAATAACAGTGACGAAGGAGCTGTAAAAAGAACAAGAACAAATAACAATACTCACCTCACTAGTCTTTGGGTAGAAGGTATACAAAACCCCAATGCATATAAAACCACCATGTGATGTAACTAATGGGACACAAATGTGTAAGGGATGGTCCACATTCTGGTCTACTGAATCTCATACAGGAAAAGTCATCAATGAGAGGTGACAGATGTCATGAGATGGAGAAATTGATGGGAGATTATCTGATAAAGTTGACAGGTTTCCTCTCCCAAAGAATAGACAAATTGGATGAGCTAACACACTCAACTGGTAAAAGCAGAAGATGAAAAAAAAACAGAAATGATGATACATGAAATGGATGGCCATAGGTTGGAACAGGAAACACGAGGGCCCAGACAGCAACAAAGAGATTTTCAGTCCTAAAGAGGGATCGGGAAAGGAGAAAGGCACAGAAGAGGTCAGTAAGAATCAAAGAGAGGAAAGGAGAAGTGCTAGGTAAGAGATGGAAAACTGTGGACAAAGACACTCTATAACCAGCAATCACAGACATGGATAAATCCCTGTCACAAAGCTGGGTAAAAAAAAGGAAAATTGAAAAAGAGTAGGATGACCAGAAAGAAGGGAGGAGCAAATGGACTAGTGGTAGTAAACCATACATCATTTGCATTGATAAAGTGCAAAAGTGGATGACTGGCAGGAATGAGACAGAAATTAAGCTACTCTGGGAAGTAACAATGAATGCATGACAACCCATTGTGAAAGATGGACATCTGGGGCAAAGGTAAAAAGGGATTTCCAATGTGGGAGAAAAAAGGATTCCTGAATGTCAAGTGGCACATGAGATGAATCCATGACTGAGCTGGCCAAGGAAGAGTAATGAGAAAAACTCAGCACGGGGTGTCACAAATAAGGGACCATAGGAAGAAGTAGAAGAGGAGGATAGATATAAAGAAAGAGGTTGGTCCAATCCTGGATAAAAGCATCCAACTGCCAGAGCAGCAGAATCTGGGACTGGCAACCAGAAAAGAGGAAGTTTGATGTGAAGAGAAGTCACAAAAGTATATACGAGAGGACTCTAAAAGTGGGAATCCATCAAAACACTTGTGCATTGAGAAACCATGGCATGGGAAGGATCTGGCCCAAGTGAGACAAATGATCTACCATTAGGTTCAAAGCCCCAGAAAAGAACTTCCAGAGTGAGAAAACAGAGATTCCAAGATCGAGTGCCTCCCTTTTGGTTGATGTGAGATATGACCATGGAATTATCCAGATGGCATACATGTTAAAATGCCAAAAGCTCTACAATATTGATATGAAAGGGCCACTCCTCTGGAGACAAAACTGCCAAAAGGATGTAGGTGTCTAGATAGCTCCCAACCAGAAAAAGATGAATTGGTGAAAAGATGGAGGTCTGGACAAGGAGGGTGAAAAGGAACAGTAAGTGTCATGTTAGAATGATCAAGCCACCAAAACAGCAAGCAATGAACAGATGGAGGAAGTGTCACAAGAGTTGATAGAGAACCTCTGGAATATTCCAACTGATTGGATAAAGTCCACTGAAGGGGTTGCATGTGGACACATCTAAGAGGAACAAGGCAAGGAACCCAAGAAAAGCCAGATTCTCCAAAGTGAGAAAACCTTTTGCACAGGAAGAGTAAGTGACATGAAAGCTTTGGAATCCAGAAGCTCTATGGTGCAAGTATGTAAAGGAGAATGCTAAACACACCCCCACATGAATTGTAAAAGATACCAAGGTGAAGTGGGGTGAAGACAAACTTGGAACATTTGAACAACCAACCCGAATGAGAAATCCCAAGGAGGAGGGAGGGCATCACTATAGAAGCTTCTTGAGCCAATCATCCATATAGTTAATGAAGTGGAGACCTAATGAGTGCATCCTCCATGTAAATGCTTTCACTACCAATTGAGAACATACAGTACTATGGTTAACTCAAAAGTAAGGCAGTCTGACAGCACAACTCAGAAACCAAGTCAACTGGGATACAGCAGTGAAATCAATGGAGACCAAGGTGGCAAACAAGTAAGAATAAGTATCCCTAACTAAGCTGTCGAAGGTCATGATGAACAGCCTTTGAGAGAAGGTGAAATGAAGACAAATAGCAAAGGAACTGAAAAAAGAGCAATATGAAGATGACCAGGTTAAGGACGAGAAAGAGGCAAAGCTAGAAGAAAAGGGTAACCCCGAATGTGAAGGAGAGATTTGGTGAGTTAAATCTTGAGAGAAAAGTAGATGGATCATGACTATAAGCCATAAAAACAAATGTCATGAAAGTAAGAAGGGTGAGGCTCTAATGGGTCAGCACAAAGCTGAGACAGAAAAGTACCAGCATGAAGAAGAATATCAGGGGAAGGGGGCAAAAAGGATAACCAGAAGGAGAAGGGTCATGGAGCAATGCAACCCAAGAATCATCAAGAACAACTGGAGAAAGAGAAAGGATGTCACAACTATGTGTAATCAAGGCAATAGATGATGAAAGTGGGGTTACCTGTTCTCATCAAGAAGAGGAGAAACATAAGAAGAGACAGTCAGTTAGAACAGCTTGTCAAAATCATCAAAACAGGTTCTGCAAAAGCAACAAAGACAGAAGGACAAGGAACCTAAACTGAGATGAAAGCATCAGAGAACCAACCTGGTGCACAATGGCAGTAACATAATTGACCATCAATACCTCCAATTGCAATTGAA
Organism: Limulus polyphemus; assembly: GCF_000517525.1. Lineage (NCBI taxonomy): Eukaryota > Metazoa > Arthropoda > Merostomata > Xiphosura > Limulidae > Limulus > Limulus polyphemus. The sequence goes on from NW_013666233.1 coordinate 233,408, forward strand.
ACTGCAGAAGTAGATTCCTGGAGTGTCCAAACCATTTGATGTTACAAAAATATGGATCTGGGAATTCACAATAAAAAATTATCCTCAAAATTGTTTTTTTATGAATAGAAATGACAATAAAAGCACTAGCACAAACAAGATGAGTGAGACAATAAAGGTGGATGGAAAGTAAAAGCCCAAAGTCACCCCCCCCCCCCAAAAAAGACACCATGAAACACATTTGAAGACAAACAGTGCCAAGAAAGGAATGAACCTTTATTCAAATGCTAGAGCTTCGGGAGATTACTGCACATAAAAATGTGTCACTCTCCTATTGGTAGGAGGCTATAGCTTAATGAGAATTACATTACAGACTTGTTCAACTTAGATAAATAAGATGCTTGAATTTGTATGTCTGGAACTTTTCTCACAAACTTCTTTTTATGAGGAGTCCAGATTGCATATTAGCTTTTCAATTCAGAATCACCTTATCTATCTTTGGCTTAGTCAAACTTTTCAATGCAAAAAAAGTAAGGTACACAATGGCACAATATCATTGTCATTATACAACAACTGGCTTTGATTTCAATTTTAGTTTTTGTATTTGTTATTGTAAAAAAATGAACATTACACTAAATACAGTTTCTTTGAGCTTTTTCAACTTATATAGGTCTAAAATATGCATGTGCAGTTCGTTCAAAACCATATGCTTATCACTTTGTAAACACACATTCAGATGTTTCTGCATATTCAGCTAAGTTTGCCTTAATTACAACTTTAAATTTACTTTACTTTGCAATACTTCAGCTTCTGTACATTTCATAAACTGCTGTAAACACCTTTTAGCTACTTTTTTCTTTACTACAGGTTTTGTTCTTCATTTCTGATTTCCACTCATAAAACAATGTCATACACTAAATGATCATAACCGTTTCATATTCGGTACACTATTATAAATACCATTACTTTATTGTTTACTTTACATGTAGTTTTATTAAATAAAGTTACATCTACACGAGTTTGTTTGTCTGACTGCATAAATTTTTTTAAAACAAACCAGGATTTATCGATCTAACACGTAATGCTTGCAAGAAAGTGTAGCTTAACCCTATTGACATGGGTCAAAGGCCATGTTATTGCATTTGTTGACTCACATTCAAAATTATATTTAACTACTATTTTATGAATTAATTCAATAAGTTTTGTATCAAAATGAAGATTATAATTCAAAATTTTAGTTTTATACATTAGTTAATTTTTTAACTTAAAAGTAAATATTAAAAAAAACCACCTAAATATTGATTTTTGTGAGTCACGTGGGATGTTGAATGCAGCATTGGTTCAAATTAGATGTTTGTGATGTCCAAATACAGAGTTTATAGTTTCTTATGAAGTAGGAACTCAAATTACCTATATTTACAGACTAGAATATAAAATAAGAACCTTCTATTTTTCTATTTGCTGAGATATCACTACGTTTACTGACTCAAACACTGTGGCTATGCCCACCTCTTTCCATTTTTGGAAACTTATTATGTACACCTACTTCTGTCTATACAAATTTGTGTATTTTAAACTCAGCCATCGTGAAAGGGTTAAATGGCATATGTGAAAATGATAGAATAAGGAAAATTCAAGTGAAGGGCATGAAAACTACTGCATACGTTTTGTAGGTTGCAGCTAATACACATTAACATGGGTAGGGGTGGGAACTTCACTTGTGGCATGCTTAACATTCTTCACAGCAGCATGTGAGGTAATAGTTGTTCAATGTGCAGAGAAGTGGGCAATGAGCTTCTGAACAATTCCTTGTATTGATATATTGAGCTAATTACCAAACTCTAATTTGGATACGAGCAGATGGGTTGTAATATCTTGGATACTCACCAACAATGGTACATCCAACACTCTATCTTGAGAAATGAACAGGATCCTTTTCTTAGGGTACCTTGATTCCAAATAACTCTCTGTGTCAGCTGCTGAAATGTATAAACCTTATGTAGCAGTATACTTAGCATTAAAAAATATATAATTTGTGTGTGAATACATATTGTATGAAAAAGTATTTTTATTAAACCTAAAATGATTAAGCTTGTACAGAACTAACTTAGCATTATTTCTTCCTTAAGATAAACATGTCTGTTGACATTATCATTACATGACATGTATCATTACACACACAAATAACTTATGTTAGTAATAACTTACATGGTTACTACTTATGTTTTGTGTAATCATCCTATCAAAGCCTAAATTATGTTGTAATTCAACAGCCATGATATTGGATATAGGTGTTTATTGTTGATTGGTTTGTATTGTAGAGTTCTGTAAATTATTGTAAAATGTGGCAACCACATATGCCGAGATGCAGTATATGTCCACACCATCAATGTTTTAAGATATTTTGCACTATTGTGAAGTTTTAAATCATCCTAATGGCAATAAATGCAACCATGATTATACTCCGTGTCCAGTTAAAGGGCAAAAATTATCCAAGGAGAAGTTCATCACTGATATTCAATTTTGTTAGTTTAGTTCTGCTGTATGTAGAAAACTAAACACAACTGATTGACAAGTACCAAAGAATACACAAATAAATTATTCTGTTAAATCTTGAGAGTCCCACTTCAAATGAAAAGAAATGGTTAATAGTTGAGTTGCAGTTTTGTTGACAAAGTTTTATCTAAATGTAAAAGAGTAAAAAACAGAGGTAATACTGGTCACAAACTTAAATGCATGTTTTTGTTTTCTTTTTACTGACTCACAGTAAAATGTTACATTTTAAATTTAGTTCTTTATATTTTCAACGTAATTTTATAATTCTAAAACCTGACTTATTAATGAATGAATCAAGAATTTCAGTATCTGTTTTGCAACTTCTCTCAGAACAACAATTACTTTAACAGCTGATGAAGAATGAGTAGACTCTGATGTTGGGGGACTCAAAGTTAACATTTTTCCTTACCTGAAAATGTATTTATGATAAATACCTCCACACACAGTTTAACTTATTCATGCATCTACTAGAGGTCTGCATGCCATTAGCCTTGAGGCAACTCCTAATTTCACATAATTTAACATGAATTGCACTGCTTCTTGATGATGTTATCATGCAAAAAAAGCCCTGTATCAATAGGAGGATGACAATCCTCCATGCACAATAACTCCCTCTATGCACTTTCACTCTGAGTAACTTCATCTGTGATGAGGCAAGTAAGATAAAAGTGAGGAAATGTGTACACAAGTGAGTATCTATCAGAAATACATTTTCAGGTAAGGAAAATGTTAACTTTTGAGATGATAACTCACCTCTTAACACAGTTTAGCTAGAATACCATGTTAAAGTGGTGGAGGAGTTGGTGCAAATTATACCTAGATGAGTTCCCTTCAGAAGTGCCCAAAGGATATTCATGGATTGTGACACCCAATGACAGGGGTTCCAATGGGAGACTGCATCTCGTTTCAGCCAAGGTATACTCTTTGTCTGGAAAAGAAAGGGAGAAAAAAGTAAATGAGCCTCATGTGTTGCACAGCCAGAATGAGATCATGGCCATCTCAACATTTGCAACCAAGCAATCAGAGAGTCAATTTGAGTGTGGTTGGGATTCATTCAGTCCATACCTCGTGTGCTCCCTTCAACTCTACTGTCAAACTCTACGGGAGAGACTCCAACTGTAGGAGATAGGCACAATAGATATAGTGTTCATGCCTTGACTCTACTAAACAGATACATGCTGCAGGAGAAGGGCACAGCATCATAGTGTATGCTCACTTCAGCTTTAATGAACATCCTCAGGCTGCAGGAAGAGGACACAAGTGGCATAGTTATGTATAAAAGAGGTGACATGCACAACACTGACACTACTGTCCAACTCTTAACTATATTCGTACTCCTTTGTATAGCCCTAGTTGTTGAGTCCAACTGGTGAGGATTTTCCATGGCCCACCAACCCAGCAACTACAAATTTGTAAGTGGCAAGAGTCTCCCATACTCCACTCAGCAAATGGGGAGAGGAGAATTTGCACTGGGGGAAACCTGGAGAAAGTGCCTAGATCCCCATCAGACCTTTAGCTGGAAAGGTATTTTACTGGAGACAGTGGAATGGGTGACTGCAAAACCCTATTTTTAAAAGCCAGCAAAATCAAGCCGGAAAAGTGAGCAGAATACCTCCCTGGTGCTGGCTTTTTCCATGATATTCCATGGAATATGTGTGGACTGGATTGAACAGTTGAGTAAATACACAGATATATACCAATATATACCATGAGGATGCCTTAAGTGTTTTTGCAGAACACCCAATCTTACAAATAGACCCATGGCAAATGGTATAAGTACTTTCCATTGTCTTGCTTTTATATGGATTTTGGTAAGAATACCTTGGGAGACAACATCATTCAACTGGTTGGATCCTATAACATGAAAAAGGAGTTCTGTAAGAGAAAAAGTATGTATTCTTCTCAAAGAAAGTGGGAAGATAAAAGAACGGCAACGTGTGGAAGCCAAAAACCACGATCAATCATTCTCTCACTAGATATCGACCCTGAAACATGCCAGTATGCAGTCTGTCTCGTACCCTACACCTCTGTTAATCATCGACGGACTACCACTCGACTTCTCGCCACGGGACACGGCTAACTTCATCCGCCACTACAAACCTCAAGCTCAAGTGTTCCCTGAAGGCACCCGACATCTACAGAAGGGAGGCATACTCCTCCAACCAAAATCACTC
>NW_013666233.1:239116-241681 GCF_000517525.1 Limulus polyphemus
CAATGCTAGTCCACATATTATTTCTCCGGAACGCTCATCTATCCTTTATGCCAGAAGAAATACATCAAGCTCTGAAAATTACAACCAACTTCACGATCCACGCAGTCCACTGTATCCAATCAAAGAAAACAGGTTCACCCTCCATGTTTATGAAAGTTGTCACAACTTCAAAAAATACAGCAGATTTCACCCTCATCCACGGCTGCTTCCTTGATTATCATCACTTCAAGGCAGAAAAACCTTATTGCAAGCCTCACCCACCCCATACCTTTCCTAACCCACCCCCCAAGCCCACGTTTCACAACACCCAGAAGAAAACCACTGCCAACCAGTACTCTACTGCCCATCCTACTCAAACCTCACCCACTCCTGAAACACAAGATATGTCTACCCAAACCACCACTACCAGGAGGAAAAAAGGCACCCAGACTCAGCCACCATTTACCATTGACGCCTATCAACAAACCAACAAAAGCCTCCCAGCCCCAAGCCACTTTCTACATCATCGGCGTCAAGCTCACCGAATGCCTTAGTAATCAACACCTCCTCCGATCTCTACCTACCTGACGAACCTTTCTCAGTCTTCCGCTCACTCACCAATGACACCGAGAACTCCATGCCTTTACCACCTGCATAGAACCAGAAACTGTGCCAATTTAAAACCATGATAAACTCCAGGAGACTCCACAACAGTTTCAAAAACTAATCAACCCCCAGCACCGGACTTCACTTTGCCTTCCCTACTTACTTCTTCTCATTAATCGGGCACTGGTAACTAATCAGTCGTTACCAGTGAAAGTGGGTTTTCTCGAGGTACTCCCGTTTCCCCCCCCCACATTAAATTCTCGGCATAGGATTTTTAGATCCCCGCCGCCTTGATGGACCATCTGTTCGATATCGGCCATTTTGTTTACTTTGCTCTTCACTTTTTATTGTCTACAGTTACTCTCTCTTTACCTTTTTAAAATTACATACCTCGTCTGCACTAATTTCCTATTTTTTCAAGTTAAGCCCATATTCCTAGATCACGAGCAGGGTAAAGGAGGATTGTTTAATCTTCGAGCACCCCAGATTAGTAATTATTTCCGAACTGCTAGGAAACGAAAACGAAGCCAAAAACCAACAGGTGACAAAACAACCAGAAGGTGTAGAGGAGGAGCTCATCCTAAGGCCAGTGAAGAAGAAATGTCACATCTCTAGATAAACTTAATAACAAGAGGCATTGTAGACCCATCCATTAAGGGTAGAAGAAGAGAGGTCATTGGAAAAAAAAGGAGTCCCGAAGGGAAGAGTTACATAATAAGGCACACCAAATAGCCCATCTGAACACAGGAGCCGATCCAAGTCTGAACAGTCCAAAAGGTGAGAGGCAGAAAGAAGGGAAAAAGGATAGAAGTAAGGTCAACCTCCCAAGTGGTTAAGTCTGAGAAAAGAAAGATCAGGCCATGGAGAGGAGTATGTAAGAGTGGTAGAAGGTGTGACAAGCATCTATAGGATAGACATCTAAGCAAAATTAATTGCAGCAGAGAAAAATGAGGAACCAAGTCAAGAGAGAATGATGCTACTAAAGGTAGGAAATTAATGGCTCAAATGGGATAAGCATGAGAACATACAAAACCAAACTAAGGTCTCAGACAGGCATGAAAGTTGGGCAAGGAGGACAGAGAAGAATGTAGGAGCAGAAGAGTGAAGAGGACAGGGGAAGAAACACCTTATTGTACCAGGAAAGGAGAAATGTCATGGACAAAGCCTCCTGACAACTAGCAAAGATAGAGAATAACAATTTTTTGACACATACTTGGGGACAAAAAGATAGAAGGATGGTACACAGTATTATGGCCAGGAGTAAATGAGTGGCAGAAGGATCAATGACAAAATACTTGCCACAGTTGTTGATAGACAAAGGCAGTAGAAGGGCAATAGAAAAGTGACAAGTAGAATACCACATAATTGAAAAGTCAGACCAATGATGGACAGTTTGGGTAAATTTTAAGTCTGAGGTTAGAGGGAAATTATCCCTTGATAAAGAATGGATGCATGAGGGTGAATCAAAAGAGATTGGTGAGGGGGGGGGGGGGTCCCAATGTCGAGTGGACCAAAGCTGAGCTGGTCACATTAATAGGGTCCAAGAAGGAGAGAAGCATGGGAAGCCAAGGACCAGAGGGTGGAGATATACATACAGAACACTGGCTGACAATACTGAACAGCTAGAGCCAAAGGATAAGGAATAAGGAACCATAAGAAGTATGGCATTGACAGGAGTGCAACTGTGTCCAAGAAGGGCATGTCCAGCCAATATTAAATCCTATGAAAGACATGGGAGTGTAGAGTCCATTCCATTGGTAGAATATGGACTGGCCAAGAGAGGTGGCCCACAACCAAGATTTAAGCTCCTGGCAAAAGACAGGCAAGAAGATCAACCCAATGTGAATTGGCCCAGAAGTATATGTCCAATGCCCATAAGTAAAAGGTCCTGGAAGGAATGCCTCACAAACAGTTGGCACAAGAAACAACCATGGAATAGTCTGTGTGGAACATGGCCAAGTGATGCCTGACAAACAGAGA
>NW_013666233.1:241791-243433 GCF_000517525.1 Limulus polyphemus
GAGTGAACATTGTCCAGCATTCAAATTTCAAAAGTCCTGCTCTCATCTAGAAAAGTGACTCAATCAGAGGGAAGCACTGAAGAAAGGAGAGATCCAATTTGAGAGGAGGTAAGAGAATGCAGGATATATTATGGGCATGGTCCAGTCACTATGGCAATTCCTTGATGACAGGCTTACAAAAGAGGACAATGGACCACAAAAAAGGAAACCCCTTTATCTACAAGGTCTACTGTAGAAGATGTTAGTGCACACTCCAAAGGAATGAGAGGTTACAGGAAAGCAAGTCCCCAAAAGAACCTCTTTTCACAGAAAGAGAACAAGACATGTAAGACTGGTGACCAGATATGCTATAGCTCACAAGTGAAGAATAGAAGACCAAGTATAATGGAGACAAGAGAGGAAGGAAATGCCCAAAAGTACCAAACATTGAGTAGGCTTGAGAAAGGACTTGGATATCAGGATAATTCCTCCGCCTAAGTAGCCACTGTAAATGGGTGAACAGAAGCAATTAGATTAATAAAAGGAACATCAGCCCTGGGCTGTGAATATGGTAAACAAATACCCCTCAAGATACCAATGAATACAAAAGGGCCCTTCACTAAATTGAAGGGAAGGGCAAGGAAAGGTAAAACATATAGAGGACAGGCCAAAAGTGACACATAAGAAAATGTCCAACACATTAACTATGGCCAACCGCAGACTAATGAAAAATATCATAGATGAGGTCGAAGGGATGTGAAAAAGAAAACAGAAGCAGGAAAAGGAGCAAGTAGGAGAAACGAAAGACAATTGTCAACAGAAAATGAAACCAACAACAGGAGATGATAACATACAGAATCACGAGTGTGTGAAAGTCACTGACAAGAGAAGTGATGAACAAGACTTCTGGTAGAGAGAAGACAAGAAAAAGAGGAAAGTCTGTAATCCAGAATGGGGAGGTTAGGAGTAGACTGATCTAGATGAGGAATAGGAGGAAAGGGTAAGGTTGAGACAGAGGGAAAACTTGGGAAAATAATGATGAACAGAAGCCTTAGTTCAGGACGCCAGGGAGAAAGAGACTCCACTGAAGACATTTAGGCAAAAAAGGGAGCCAGAAGAAAAACAAGTACACAAAAAAGAAGGAAGGGGTACAGCAATGAAAAATAAAACTCAATGAGTCCTAAAAACAAGGAAACAAAATACAGAGGGATAGAGCAGAAAAAATGGAACAGGCCAAACAGAGAAGGGAATGAACATCTACAAAAGCACATGTGAAGAAAAGGCAGAGTTATGAGAGGGAATACAGGAGGGAAGGGAGAAAAAAAAACAAAAATGGAGAACCAGAAAGTGAAGTAGAGGGTAAGTGGCCCTATCCCCAAGCTGGCCAAACAGATACCAATGACAGGGAATGTAGAAAGGGAAAGGAAGAAAGTCTACTAATCAGGATCCAAGTAATCATGAATGTGAAAGGGACGAGGTAGTTGAGCATGAGATAGGGGCAATCATTGAAAAAAAAAATAGTATAAGTCCTAATAACAAGCAAAGAGAGCTTTTTTCACATGATGACATTATCGTACAGCAGCTCCATTCACATAAAATCACATTGAAAATAGGTGGAAGTTGCCTCAAAGCTAGTGGCATGCAAACCTCTCAGGCAGACATG
>NW_013666233.1:244214-253992 GCF_000517525.1 Limulus polyphemus
TGAATCAAAAAGAGATTGGTGAGGGGGGGGGGGTCCCAATGTCGAGGGGACCAAAGCTGATCTGGTCACTTTAATAGGGCCCAAGAAGGAGAGAAATGTGGGAAGCCAAGGACCAGAGGGTGGAGATATATATATGGAGATATACATACAGAACATTGGCTGAGAACATTGAACAGCTAGAGCCAAAGGATAAGGAATAGGGGACCATAAGAGAGGAAGTACGGCATTGACAGGGGTGCAACTGTGTCCAAGAAGGGCATTTCCAGCCAATATTAAATCCTATGAAAGACCTGGGGGTGTAGAGTCCATTCCATTGGTAGAATATGGACTGGCCAAGAGAGGTGGCCCACAACCAAGATTTAAGCTCCTGGCAAAAGACAGGCAAGAAGATCAACCCAATGTACATATTTAAAAGGTCCTGGAAGGAATGCCTCATAAACAATTGACACAAGAAACAACCGTGTAATAGTCTGTGTGGAACATGGCCAAGTGATGCCTGACAAACAGAGAGAAGGTCAAGCACATTAATTTGGAGGCCTTATCACAAGCCTCACCCACCCCATACTTGCCACAAGGAAGTATAAATAGACCTTTATAGAAAATCCAAGCCACAGAAGGCCAAGTATAATGGAGACAAGAGAGGAAGGAAATGCCCAAAAGTACCAAACATTGAGTAGGCTTGAGAAAGGACTTGGATATCAGGATAATTCCTCTGCCTAAGTAGCCACATTAAATCACATTGAAAATAGGTGGAAGTTGCCTCAAAGCTAGTGGCATGCAAATCTCTCAGGCAGACATGCAAGGAAGATAACTAAACTATTTGCTGAGATGAATTATCATCTTATAATAAATATATTAGTTTTCATTTAACTTTCTCGCTACAAGCTCGGTAGAATCAATTGAGTATGTAACCCCAAATAGACCTTTATAGTTTCCATACTATAACTTCTAATATGTTTTGTGTATCTTCAAGAAAATTCACAAGCTTTCAGTAATCATTCGGTTACTTGTACACAAAAAATCAGAATTTTTCCATGAATATATGGATCTAAGTGTTGACTGCTCTGAGTGCAAAGTGATTTTCATGTTAAGATTAAAAATACTTTTCTTCATCTTCATTTGCGTAAACTCTAAAACCTCCAAAATAAATTTCAAAAGTTTTTTTTCTGCAAAACTTTATATTTTGTTATTTCTAACTCTATATGAGATTGGCCAATTTGACTGATCTAATAACCACACACACAAAAATCTAAATTACCCTTTTTTTCATTCTAGAATGACTTAAAATGTTAACATGAAACTACATTTGTTATCCTAAATAGTTTTAAACTTCTAACAATATACATTTGTTTATACTTAAATTTGATCGTTTTATTGCTCTTAGAACTATGCCTAACTAATATATGCATCATATAAGTTGTAAATCACTGGGTGAACACATAGCTCACACTACCCTTTTGAATTACACAACAAACGAGCTGCTCACGAGCATACCTTTATCATTATTATTTTTTATTTTACCTAACCTAAAAAGTTAATTTTTACATTTTAGTTACTTTTATAATAATAATAATTAAAGAATACATGTGAAATACAAGAAATAAAGTACTTACCTGGGTCTTCTTTTTTTTCTGCCACTGACTGTTGATGACACTTAACCCTACTTTTTTTTTATACTAATTAAATAATGCACCAAAGAAAACAGAATAATAACATGCAAAAAGCAGATAATGTTCCATAACTATCACAATTTTTCTGGCTTCCTAACCATGAGACAAGAGTTGTTAAAAATTCAGCTAAGCTTGTCGATGTGTTTCCCCTGGGAATAAAGTTTGAACTGAAAGCAAAACAAACAATACTTTGTACAGAAAACAAAGAGGTATAATACATCATTTGTTAGATTAAAACCTTAACTTTCATATAACTGCAATAAATATGATGATGCACAAAATGGAAATTGTTTAATTTATAAGTGCTGATAAAACCAACTCTTAGATCCAACACAAATGTATATGTAATTTCAGTTTTTCTACTCCTAAAATACAGACAGCAAGGGATTATTAGTCCTTCAAAGCTGTTTTGTGGAACACTCACCTTGAAGAAAAGTAAAAATTTAAACCCACCCTATATTTTTCAAGGAATCATCAATCACCCATTTAAAATGCAGTAAAGTGCTTGCCTCCATTAATATTGATGGTAACTCATTACAAGTCAATCACCCTGTTTGAAAAATAAAACTGTCTCAAATGAAGCCTAGTATGTCTTTTCCAAATCTTAAACCTGTGTCCTCTGATCCTATTATCTACGGAATGTATGGTGAAAAAGGCAGAGGCCATTATTCAACTGATTCCCAGATAATCTTGTAAATTTCATTAAGATCACCTCTTACCCTTTCTTTTCTCAATATAAAAGTATCTTAACTTTTCCACATAGAATAAACCTTCCATCCTTAGAATCATTCTAGTAATTTTCCTTTGAACTCTTTACAGTAAGTCAAAATCCTTTCTAAGATGAGAGACCAGAAGTGTACATAGTATTCCAAGCAATTTGTATACAAAATTAATTACCTCTTTGGTTTGTTCCCCTTATATGTCTTTCCCCCTTCAACTCTAGTTAGAAGGTATTAAATAATTGACTTCTAGTCAATTTACCTCTAAATACATCATAAAATTATCTTAGTTTTACTACTAGCAACAAAGCACTGTTTTGATAACTTAAGTGACTTACTCACCACTATGCAAAGATATTTTTCTTAAATCACACTATTAAGTTGATTCCCATCTGTGTTAAATGCATGATCCAACTTATGATAATTCACATACATTACATTTAAAAAATAGAAGCCAACATTAAAAAGCTCAGCCATCTCAAAATCTTCAATTAGCATCCTTTAAGAATCCAATCTTCATCTTGTTTATCTTTAACATACTCTAATCAAATGAAAGATGTTGTAGAACAAGTCTGTATTCAGACTTCTAAAGCTTAACTTAGTTATTTTTAATATGTTTTAGATTAACCCCCAAGCTTTCAAGCACTTTTAAGAGCTTGTCACTGGGTAATATTCTTAATTTATGCTTGTAATGATCTTTAAAAAAAAAAATTTACAGAGCTTTCTTATTACCTTTTCATGTTAAAGTTTAAATTCTGAATTTTCTCATTTGATCATTCAGACTATTATACCCATATAAGTAGAAAAGCTGCTCAAATGCTTAGCAATCTCAAACACCTGAATCTCTCCTCATAGTTTAAATGGTTGAACCAGGTATCATTCTAGTAGACCATCTCTTACTCGTTTCAACATGTTAATATCTTAAGTGCAGTTCAGGGCTTCAAGCTGCATAATGAAGCCTAACTAAAGGTGAATGATTACCAGTGATTATAATATCATTACTTTTCAATATTCATATTAAATACAGCCCTGTTTCTAATCTCAGAAACCATATTTTTAGCTAACCCTTTCATGACAGGTACCCCTTTAATCCCTTTTCTATGGAAGTCACTGTACTGCATTTAAAATTTAATCAAACACCTTTAATATCAACGTCTGTGAATGAAATTAACATTATAAAATATGTTATTATTCAAAGTTTTATGTTATCTAAGTTTTTAAATCCTTTATTTCAAAAGAAATCTTTAAAATAACTTCTTAAACTTCAGATGTATTGTCAGGTGACCAACTGACCAACGAGCTAGGAAAATTCTCTACTTTGACTCTCTGTATCTTCACTAATACAAAGGTAGTTGAACAGAGGTACGTCTAGACAATAAGATGCTTACATAACCTTTTGACTCATTCATTTCAAAGTTCTCTGAATGAATACAATTGAAACAAGTAATAACTTTTTTCAACTCTTGACAGTTGCCATGTCCACCTTCAACAGATTTGTTTGAGCTTCATAACCTACATGTAGATGTTACGTACACATGTACAATCATTGATGCCAAGTTGTAAGCACAGAGTACAGGTAACTGACTGTAGTATTGTTGGCTGCTTGATCAACTATAGCACTTACAGTTGTTCTTACCTAAATATGTTATAGTTAGAGATACAGTTTAAATTGTATTTAGGTCTTACTATTACATTTTAGTTAATTATGTATTAGTTTTGTTTTAAAATGCATAAATAAAAGATTTAAACATTTTTTATTTAAACATACATCATACTTTGCGTTCTCAATGCTTACAATATTACGTGCTGAACAAAAACTTTGCATGTCTCCCAAAGAATTTGTAATATTCCTTGAAGGCACTGTTGACTTTTGTCAAGATGAATAATAAGTGGTAAAGAACAAGAATGGAAAGTAAAACATTAAAAATTAACTATATGTGAAAAGAAAAAGACCCCAAATTACGAATATATAAGCAAAACATCTTTAAAGATATTTTACAAAAAATTAAAAGGTATGCATTTCTTTTTATTTCCAAATTTTAATCATTTCATTGCATTGTATGTTGATGATAATAGCAAGAGTTAATGATATGGTAAGGAAATGAAAATTTTAAACATTTACCTTACAAAAACATTGATATTCATTTATAAGATTCTAGAGGATATACAAGTGAAATATTAATATGAAAATCACCTTGCACTTGAACTATTTTAAGTTGGAGTGCAAATAACTACTATAGATAAATAATGTTGTTATTAGAAAGACATAATTAGAATAATGTCATTCTTTGTGTACAAAATACTTATAAACTTTAACAAAATCTTGCAAGATTTTGTGAGGAGTTACTGTATTTTTGTTACATAAATGTCCTTCCCCAGTTAAGTGGATGGTAATTTCATCCACCCGTATTTAAAGTGTTAAATTAAATAGAAGAGACTAAAATATTTTTATTCCATTCTAAAACAAACCCACTTGTAAAGGGTAAGATATCAGTAAAGCTACACTTTAGCTTAGTGATCTCCTTGGTTGCCATGAATGATCATTTTTACCAATTCAGTGTCAAGCTGATGATTCATGTGAAATTCTGCTTATATATGTGTGAGACCTTTAAAAATCCCAGTTTAGTTCTACAAGAGTTTTGCTGCACCCTCAATCTCTAAAGCATAGATCACACTATGCTTACAAGTTAAAAAAACTTGGTTATTTAATCTATAAGAGTTCCCTTCTTCACTGACAAGGTGTAATTAGCTGGTTATAACAAAACAAATTATTTTACTTTTTGAATAAGGTAACTGAACAAAAGACCTTCTAATGTTGGATTACATGCAAAGAAGTTGTTGATCTTTTCTGCATGGCATCTTACCAAAAGATTTTTGAAATGTAAGTATACTAAGTCCACCCATCTTCCTTTCTTAGGGTGAACAGACATCCTGGTTTTGTCAGAACAGTCCCATTTTTTGGTAGTTTGTCCCATTGTCAAGAGAAAAGATCTTGGGATGCACAAAACATCCCAGATTTATGATAAAGTCATCAAACTGTCAGTCTCATCAGATCATGAATGTAATAGGCCTACTCTACTTGCTCATTGTTGTAACACACACTCTCCTGCCACCAAACTCTCTCGAAAGTTCCATTTGTGCATGGTGAGAAACCCAGGTCCTGCAGTATTTTTAGATAGTAGTATTGAAGTAGACCTATAGCAGTGGTGAATGTGTATCTATCACCAAAAAAAAGTACTTTGAAATTATTTCAAAAATTATGCCAATGTTAATGGAACAGTTCAATAAATTTAATGCAAGTCAAATAAAAATTAAATTATTTCAAAATTTTGCAATTAGGGGCAAGTGCTGAGCTGCCCGAGCTTCTCAGCATGGAAATATGGTCACCCTACCTTTCTCTTGGTGTAGATTTTTTTACTTTATAAACATTTTACATTATAAATTAGTGCAATTTGATACTCATAACCCTTTAGTGTAAGAATGCGTATGTTTATGCAAGTCTTTGCTTAAGTATTCATTAACAATCACCAAGAAGCAAGTTGTAACCAATATATAAATATGTATTAAAATAAAATCAATTCAAATACAATATTTTATGTACATATCAAGCAATAGAGTTACTAATTGACACAAATTCTTTACTTTAAAATGTATGACTTAAAACAACTTCTATTGGATGCATTTTTGTCTCTTCTACAAAGGAAAACTGAAATATACAGCACAGAATTTCTAATTATAATTGACAGATTAATATTACTTCAAATTTTTTTTCTTAACAAAGTAATTTATTAAGAAATGGAAACATGATATAAAGCCTGAGAGGTTATGACAAAAAAATACATGCAAGTTAAATAGTAAATCACAATGTATAAAATATAGATATGTATGTTCTTTATACAGTATATTATTCTATTGCTAGACTTCTGTTTCAGTATTAAGTAAGGAAAACGTAAGATACATCAATAATAATTGCTTTGATCATACAAATATAATGAAGCTGATTTTTGTGGAAGTTCTAAAGCTAAAAAATCAGCAGTTGGCCTAAAACTGACAAACTCGTATGTAAAACAGAAAAATGCTTTAAATTGTAAATAAATTCTACATTACAAGATTGAAAAATATGCATTAAATATACACTTACTAAATATGCAATAAATGAGACTGCAGTAACAATTTTAAGTATACTTCATGTGAATATGCCAAAAGGGAGCATATCAAAAATTTAAATTATAGATTGGTCCTTTCAGTTGATATTTGCACAGAAATATTTTTTTAACTTAATACATTGTTTGAAAACAATGCTCCAAATGTTGAAGTTCTTTGCAAAAATTTTAAACACTTTATTAAAACTAATGAAAATCACTGAATTTTTAAGATGCATATTCACATACATCTACTTTTCATCAGCAATAAAATACAACTTAGGGTGAGTTTTAATTCAGTACTATGATATCCAATAAAAGTAATACATTTGTCACGCACGATCAGAAGTTAATATTATTTACCTTACTTAAACTTTAAAACAGTTTTGATTTTTGTCTGATTTGTCTGTTGAAACATGTAGTATATTCCCCCCAAAATAAATCACTTCATTATGCTTATAAATTAGGCCTCAACAAATTCCAGGTGCATGGCGACTAAAAATTTCATCGTGGCTCCTCGTACTTTCTCCCATTTTATTCATTTGTAGGGCTGTGCTAAACAGAACTCAAATCTAGAACAGTTCTGAACTCTTGGCTGTCCGGAACTATTTTCGCATTCTTTGAGTCTTAAATCAAACTTTGTTTCTAGGATTTTAAAGGCAGATTCAGCACTTCTTCAAGTCTTTTCAGGAATGAAGCACTGCTGTTACACAACATGTTACTAATTTCGTGCCATTTTGTTTTTCTTCTTTCTCTCAATTTAACCAATCAGTGAGCACGTTTAGACTCAGACTGGACCAAAAGCAACTAGTTCATGCAATACTGTCAAGTGGTTGTTGATATCATGTGATCATTATCATGCACTTGTTGCTGTGAAAGTAAATAAATATATGTAACCCCATTTCCCAGTACAAACAGTAGTAAAGTTAGGTTAGGCACACCTGATTCCTGAGCTTTTGGGCTGGTTCCTAGATCTGAAAATATTTGTCAAGGCCTGGTATAGATAGTATATCAAAAATGTTTATGATGATACAAAATAATAAATTATAAATAAAAACAACAACTGAATGATACCTTAAATAACTAAAGTATTGGTACTCATAATTAAAATATAACCCAATTAAATGTAATAAAAAGAAAAATATTATATACCAAGCATAATGTAAGTTTTGTCTAACACAACTAATCTAACTTAGCTAACCTCTGTCATTTATCAAACATATGGAGGCAACAGAAAATACTAAATAAAGTTAATTCCTGAGTATCAGCTGGAAAGTAGACACAGAAGATTTGAGAGACTTCATTAACAATAATATGACTTAGAAAAGGAAGTAACAGCAATGGTAAATATAACAAATCTATTAGCAGAAACTAATGTAACTCAACTAATGATATAATGTTATACTATACAAGGAACTTGCATGGCTTATATTAACTATGTATAGTAATAGCTTAAACTATTAGGAAGTGGTCAATATATTAGTGGTTCAATAGTACCTTAAACAATTTTTAAGAAAATAAAGTATAAATTCACTGTTCGATATACAGTAGGAGAAATCATGTATGTGAAAAATAAGAGTTTACAAGCTCTGTAAACAAATTCATCTTCAAAACACTTTTCAGTAGCTTTATCACATTAACAAGCAGTCTTAGAAGACTTGAAAACATGCACTTAAGACACAGCTTCCCCTTATAAGATGTATTACACAAGCATACATTGTATAAACCTCTCGAGAAACCCAAAAAGAAATTAAAATACTTCAAAATAAAGTCTCGTTCACTGAAGAACTACAGAATTATATTATGTATAAAATTGAACATTATTTCTCTTATCTTCTGCGTATCAACAAGGTTTGATCTATTCCTAATGCTAGAACATTTCTTAGAAGCCTAATTATTGTTTCAAAATTAAAAAGTCATATTTTTAAGACTTGAAAACACTTGGAGTAAAGCAGTACAAATACAACAGGGTGTTTCAAGTTCATTTTAAGGACAATATAGTTTCTGAAACCAGCTAAGAAAAATTATTTAAATCTTAACATTTTGCCAACATTTTTTTGGTATCCTAAACCCAACATCTTTGATATCAGAACAACACATGCTTCCAATTCATCACACACGCAAAACGTTTGCATTAAAATAATTTTTAATAAAGTTTAATCACTGTCAATAAAAATTGTATTAGTTTTAACACAAATTGGTACATATACAAAAACTGATCATATACATTGTGTTCAGATTATTCCAGACAGCAGGGAAAAGTAACACTGATCAACATAGTAGAGAAGCATGTGAAACCATCATGAACACTGGAAAAGGTTAAAATTTATTTATAGATTATTAGACACCCTAATCTCAGTTCTTTCACACATCATGAATTATGTATTTGTTCATAAGATGTAAGCACTTAAATGTTCACGTAATCAGTATATTAAAACTATATAAAAAAAATGGTAATGTTAAAATATTTTGTTCATATATAACAGTTCCTTTATAGTGTATGTGGTTGATTTAGTGACACAGTGAATATTTTCCAATTGCACCTCCATCTATTAAGACTCGTGGCTTTCATGTATGTAAAGAATTATGACTCCCCAATAAAGATGCAAGTCAGTTTTCTGGAACATTTTTTACATTATTATTTATAACTATTAAACTATTTGTCTATGAGCTCATTCTTAGTTTCTAATTATTGTGGTTAAAATACATTACATAAATATAAATTTGTTATGATTCTTCTACTGAAAATAACTTATTATTGGATATATATGTTATTTTAACCCTTTTGCAACTAGCTCGGTATAAAATACACAAGTTTGTACGCACATCTGCATGCATTAATGTATTTATACTTTAACTTTTAATGAGGTATGTGTATCTTCACAAAATTTGGTAGACTTTTAATAAACATAACTAGTTTCTTGTACATAAAAAATCAGATGTTTTTAAATGAAGTATTTTTACTAAAGATTTGTTTGTGAAAATTTCAAGTATGTTTTGTTACTAGTCTGAATGGAAATGAATATAAATTATGCTTTTTTCCTTCTAGAATGACTACAAATTATAACACAAAAACACAAATGTTTAGTCCAAATAGCTTAAATCTTATAACATTATACACTTATACATATATTTATTATTTTTATTATATTGACTTCCAGTCATGCCTGGCTAACAATACAGAAGTTACAATGACGAGGCACATGCACACTCATGTTACCATATCTAACAACACAAAACTGACCTT
>NW_013666233.1:254992-258100 GCF_000517525.1 Limulus polyphemus
GTATTTCGGTCTAAAAAATATGAAACTTCAAGAAGACTAAAGACACAACCTATCTCCTTGAAATCTTGTTTCAAAAGAACGAGATGGCATCCTAACACATGTAAATGGCTGAGAAAGCCACTATGGGGACATTCTGAGCTTTCAACTGGTTATTCACATGCCATATACACAAGTAAATGTATATAAGGGATCATTTCCAAAAATGGAAAGAGGTGAGCAAGGTTATTGTGTTTGATTCAGTATGTGAGCATTATCTCAGCTAATAGAAAAGATAGGATGTTCTTATTTTATATTCTAGCTTGTCAATATCGGTAATTTGAGTTCCTATTTCATACGAAACTATAGACTTAGTATTTTGACATCACAAGCATCTAATTGGAACCAGTGCTTCATTCAACATACCATGTGACACACAAAAAATTGATGTTTAACTGTGTTTTAATATTTACTTTTAAGTTAAGTAATTGAATAATGTATAATACTAAAATCTGAATTATAATCTACAGTTTGATATCAAACTTATTGACATAAATTCATAAAATAGTAGTTCAATAAAATTCTGAATGAAAGTCAATAAAAACGATGGCACGGTCTTTGACATGTGACCTATAGCGATAGGGTTAAGCATGTTTTCTTATTATTTCATAACACAATTTCCTCTTTCTTGCCCTTTCATTACAAAACAGGTTAGTGTACATTTTTCTTTTGTGGTCTCATACAACAGAAGTGGTAACTTACAATTTCAGTACCACACAAATTATAACATGACGTTCTTAGAATAGGTATATCATACACAAGTCCTTTTAACATTATATCCAGTTCTAGACTTACAAATTCCTACTACTAGCCTCTTCCAGCACAGGACATTGGAACAATAGCACAACACATGTCAATCTTCCCAATGATGTCACTGCATTCAGTTCACTCTGACTGAATGTTCATCCATTGCCACACTAATACCTCTTTGACTTGGAAATATAAATTTGACTTAACTCTTCACGCTCAAAATTTTCTCTAACCACTATTATCTTACTAAGGTCACATTAAACAAAACCCAAATAGAGGTGAAAACATACTAAAAAAAAAGAACCACATCTTCAATGACAACAACTCAGATAACAAATCCCCAAATGACTATTTAAAATGGTAAGTGATACATAATCACTACAAAAAGAGTGATAATAAAGGGACACTCCACATAGAAAAGATAGACCAACTCCAAAGGTGGAAAACAAAACAATAAAAAGTCTTAAAATTCACTGGCACTTGTGTAATTGCTCAGTGTTAAAAACTCCTGAAGATAACTCAGTAAACATACTGAAACATATTGAGTGTATGAAACTGTTTTCAGTCTCATTGGGAGGTTTTCTTTTATATCGTACAGTAAGTTATTTGGTCTTTTATTGTATTTTTGAGACTGGGAACACTCTCAGTTTTAAAACTGTGTACAGTAAATTGTTGTTTATTAAAAATTGAGTTTTTAATAAATAAAAAGTCTTTACTGCTGCAGAGATAATCTTTCGGAAAGAAACCCACCCAACATAACATAATGTTTAGGGTCATAAAAAGGCCTATTGGTCCATCTTAGCTGTCACATTCTAAGAACTAAACTACTATAAATTTAAAAAAAGAAAAAATCTTAAAGCTAGCTATTATCATTCATATACTTATCAAGCTTTCTCTTAACTCTATCCCCACAGGTATCCTATACTGCCCAGATACAAGGTATTAGTGAGTTACATTCAAAATTTATTTAAGCTACTTTGTTTTCATGGTATACCAATAATTATAGCATAAAAACATAGCTAATAATTCATATTTTAATAATATACAAGTTTTAAATTCTTAATTTTAAAAGGCAATATTTTGAAAAATTATAAATTTTCCCTTGTACGAGAAATGTGACTTTTTCTCTACGCATCCCCTCTTCTCTCACTTCTCTCTCTCTCTTCTCTTTATTCATCACTCCTCCAGTTAGTACAAAATTGAATGTAAATTGCTCACTATAATATCATATATGGTCAGACAAACCATAATTTTTATAGCGTTCAATTTTGTTTGGTTACAGAGCTTTCAAATAGAAAATCAGATCTCTCCTGCCACATCCTCTCTTTCAGGATTTGTTAATAGTTTTCTCTTTAATTATATATCATCTATAATCAATAGAAAGCCAAGGTTTTCATCTATCAAATGACGTATTATGTTACACTGTGTTCTGAACAGATATTGTTAATTTCACTTGTAGTACAAGCTTAGTTCCCATGGGAAACAAAATGACTAGCTTGGATGAATTTGTAACAGCTCTTGTCACATAGTTAGAAAGCCAGAAAAATTGTGATTATTAGAGGAAATTATCTGCTTTTTGCATGTTATTCTTCTGTGTTTTTTGGTGCATTATTTAATTCAATAAAAATTATTTAATGCACTAATATCAGTATAAAAAATAGTTAAGTGTCGTCAACAGCAAAGAAAATGAATACTTGGGTATGTACTATATTTCTTGTTTTTCATGTTTATTCTTTATTATTATAATAGTAACTAAAATGTAAAAACAAAAGAGTGATCTCTTTAGGTTAGTTAAAGTTATATTACATAAAATAAATAATAATATTAGTACAATAAAAATGTTTCTTGAGGCACACACAAGTGTAGCTGGTGAGTAATGTAATTCAATAGTGTAATGTGACCCCCATGTTCCCCAAGTGATTCCCAACTTAAAATGCCATGAATAGTAGTTAGACAGGTTCAAAGGGCAATAACAGGGGCAATAAAGCAATAAAATTTAATTATAAACAGATGTATAATGTTACAAGTTTAACCCATTGACTACAGGCTACTAACTTTCTTAGTAGCCAATGCAAGTCTTGCTGGTTTATTCTTTCCGAATATAACTTTGCGATACACTTAATCTCAATACTCGCACTAAAACAACACTTTAACGAACGAACGTTAACTTCAACAATACCCTGTGACTGCAGTTCAATTACTCACTATCTATCTACCCATTACCTTCTCGCGTCACATTGTCCCCTCTTATACATATATCCGCCTACCCTATATCTAGTAAGAACTAGAACATTCGCCAAAGTCAGGATAATTCAAGAAAGG
>NW_013666233.1:259059-260651 GCF_000517525.1 Limulus polyphemus
TTTGTATTGCAAACCAAACCTGAAGAAGAAATAACTAACAGCCAAAGCTACAGTTTTAGCTTCCTGATTTGGTATTGCATATGCCTCAGGCCACTTGGTGAAATAATCCATCACCAAACAAATGTACCTGTTTCCAGCACGAATTTGGGGCAAAGGACCAGCAATGTCAACAGCTACTCTTTCCATTGGTGCACCAACTTGATATAACTTCATTGGAGCACGTCCTTTATGCTTGGGTCCCCTTTTAGCACAACATGTACTGCATGTCCTGCACCATTCTTCCACATCTTGTCTCATACATATCCATTAAAAACTCTGTCGTAGGTGACTCTATGTCTTCTTAACTCCTAGATGTCCTCCTGTTAAACTATCATGGGATTGACGCAGCACAACTTCTCGTAACTTTCTCGGTATAACCGTTTGCCAGGTCGTCACCTTCCCGTCTCTGGAGAAGAATAACATCTTCAAGCATCAACTGGTCCAGTTGTGCCCAATAGTTCTTTGTCACAGGGCTTAACCCATTAACTACCGGCTACTAACTTTCTTAGTAGCCAATGCAAGTCTTGCTATTTGTCATTCCAACAATAAAACTACTGGTTAAAAAGTTTTAAAACTTCGTAATGACTTTAATAAATGTGTATAGTTTAAGAAACATAAAGCCTGTTACTTCTAGTAAGTTTAGTTTTTTGCATTATGATCTATAATATCTTGGAAAATTACGTTAGGAAATGGTATTTATAAGAAATGATTACAATATTTATATTTGTTCCAGATTTGAAATTTGTTCCAGATTTGAACTGATTACTTTTTATGTTTTAGTACATTATTTTGCAATCCCAAAAATTTGTGTCGTCCATAAAGTGCAAATTTTATCTATTTTTAATAATTTTAATAATCACGTACTCTCCTTATGGTTTCGGTAATATACAAGACCCAAAAATAATAGTTGTAAATAGATTAAAACAATAAATGAGTATTTTTGTTTTTAATTAAGATTTCATGTTTATATATGTACATAAAAACATTTTACTTTTCTTTCATAAATATATCTTTATTTCAAGTTTATTTTTATGTTTCATTGCAGCCGTACTTTTGTTTATTTTGCCGCATAAACCGTTGGGTCAGCAGCGTGACCTTTGTACGTTGTCCGTAACTATCTCACCCCTGTTGGGGATCACTCTCGTTCAGCCTAGCGCGGACGCATTTGAACATTACTGTCGATATGATAACAAGAAAGCTTTTCGGTACTTGAATATCATTTCTTTGAACTTTCAAACAAGTTTATTTCAACACATGTCCTTGTATGTTGTTTCACTATACCGAGAAACCTAATTGCCACTACTAGTGAGTTGTAATAGCTTACATAACAGGTGGTTTCAATAACACCGCCTAATCCTTGATACATCCTGTTACAAGAGATTACCAAACGATACAGACACCATAAATTACAAAGAAAGTCAATTCATAGCACTTAAAATATTAGTCTGGTCACATTCCTCTCATTATAGGCAAGATTTATGTTGGAATTTGAATCTTACGTCCTTCATGAGAATGTCATAGCTTTCCTGGTATTATTGACACGAATGTGTTTA
>NW_013666233.1:261581-263751 GCF_000517525.1 Limulus polyphemus
TCTATCATTTTTTCAATTCACAAATGCACACTTACATTGCCTACTAAGAAAGCTAGTACCGGTAGTCATCAGGTTAAAGCTACTTAGCATAAATGAATGTAGTTTCATGTTACAATTTGAAGTCATTCTTGAAAGAAAAAATTGCTAACTTACATTTATTTGATTTTTTGGTGGTTACAAGGTCGGTCAAATTGACCAACATTGTTAGAGAGTTAGGGTAGAGAAAATAATAGCTAAAATATAAAGTTTTAGAGATTACACAAATTAAATCTGAGATTTTTGAGATTAATAAAGTATTTTTATCTTAAGATGAAAATCACTTTAAACACGGACTATTCAAAACAAATACTTGATATATTCATGGATAAATCTTTTTTTTTTAATTTATTTAAAATACTTCATATGATTTTATGTATGTGAAAGATTTATAATATTTACTGAAAGACTGCCAAATTTTGTGAACATATACATAATATATTAAAAGTTAGTAGTATCAAATCTATAAATACTTTATATGAGTACAATAAGGTCACATGGTCGGCCAAATTCACCAAGCTTATGTTGAGAGAGTTAAACTCACTTAAATTTACTGCCTTCACAACAATCAAAGGCAAACCATTCCAGAGGCTAACTACCCTGTTACAAAAATATAACTGTTTTAACTGAAGATGATTCCTACCTGGCCAAAATTTATACTTGTGTCCCCTAGTCCTACTGTTCTTGCCATTAAGCATGCAAAAGATAATGCATCAACACTACCAATTCCATTTTCAATCTTAAACACCTCAATCAGATCCCCTCTTTAACTCTTCTTTTTCAAGAGAAAACAATTTCATAGATCTTAATCTCTACTCAATGATAAACTCTCTATTCCAGGCACCATTCTAGTAACCCTCCTCTGAACTTTTTGCAACAGTTCAATGTCCTTCGTAAGGCAAGAAGCCTAAGACTGAACACAATATTCCAAATGTGGCCTAACCAGTGACCCAATGAAATTATAATGTCTTTAGACTTGTATTCAATATTTCTGTAGAAAGAACCTAAAATCCTATTTGCTCTACCACTAGCAACAGCACACTGCTTGGATGGATTAAAAGACTCATCAACCAGAACATCAAGATCTTTTCCCCATAACACCATTACAATTATTCCCATCAAATTTATACTCATAATTCAAATTGTGATATCCCACATACATTACCTTGTATCTATTATAATTAAATACATCTGCCAAATAATACAAACCTTTTATAAGGCAGAAGCATCTTCCTCACAGCCAGCAACACACAAAACCTTAACATCATCAGCAAACATAATAATTTATTGAGCATTCCTTCATCTATGTCATTGATTTAAATCAGAAAGAGCAAAGGTCTTAAGTCTGAGCCCTGAGGTACCCCACTTATGACATTAATCCAGTCTGACTGAACTCCACTTATAGCAACCCTCTGCTTTCTTCCATCCAGCCACTCTTTTACTCGATCAGCTAACCTATCCCCCCACACCTAAAAAGATGATTTTTTAACAAGACTTTTATGTGCCACCTTATCAAAGCCTTCCTGAAAATCCAGATACACCAAATCTACACCTTACCCTCATCCAAATAAGCAGTAACCTCCTCAAAGAATGTCAAAAGATTTGTAAGGTAGCATTTTCCCTTATCAAAACCATGTTTACTATCCAGTAAAATTCTCAACTTTGTTAAATGACTTTGCAAAGTATCTTTTATCAGACTTTCAAAAACTTTTCCCACAACTGATGCAAGACTATAAACGTATAATTACTGGGACAATTTGTATTACCTTCCTTGAAAGGAGGAATTACATTAGCTAACTTCCAATCCTCTGGTATCTGCCCACTATTCAAGAGCTGACAAAAATAGTACCAAATGGCTCACATATCCAGTCCTTAACCTCCTTCAAAACACTTGGGAAAATATTATCTGGCCCAGGAGCCTTATCATTTTTTAAAACTTACCAATTCTTGTTAACCTTAGAATTAATGCAATAATATTGTACAGCCTTGTTTTTATCTATCAACTGTTCAAGATGAGGAATACTGCTTAAATCTTCTCTAATAAAGCATCTTGTAACTGTCAATAAAATTTCGGTGCTACTATAGCGTGAGGTCTACCGCTGCATTATCCATCCCTCATGGATATCACACATTT
>NW_013666233.1:263786-278688 GCF_000517525.1 Limulus polyphemus
AAATGTGTGATATCCATGAGGGATGGATAATGCAGCGGTTGACCTCACGCTATAGTAGCGCCAAAATCTACCTCCTTCGATTTTAAAGGATCAACTCTTAATCTAATATTGTTTCCCCTTTAACATACTTAGAAAGGTATTTACTGTCAGTAATAAAATTTTTTTGCCAATTGTTTCTCATATGCCCTTTTCAACTTCCTTTTTTTAATACCCTTTTAAACCAGTTCTCTAGTACTTTCATAGGCCTATAGATCTTCTATTCTGGTAGTGTTTTTGAATTTTCTAAATTTGTAATGCTTTTCCCTTTGATTTCCTTTCTAAGCTAATTGTGTTTAAATTTTGTATTTATTTTTTTTTTCTTTCAAATCTAAATATACTTGGAACTATTTTTTTCTTTTATATTGATCTTAACATACAATAAAACCTCAAACTTAATCATACAATATTTCTTAATAAAAAGTTTAGGTACACCACAACCACTGCATTACCTATACCCAGAGTAAATGTAAAATATTCAAAGAAAATCAGCAAATTTGTAAGACACAGCCTTTCTTCACTATCTATTATAATAAACTAGTGTAATTAGCTCCAAAACATCCCTCTACCTCAACATTCTACAATATCTACATCAGTGTTTAACATTAAATCCAAACTAGCATTATACCTCATTAGTTCTCATATTAGTTGTTGAAGAAAACTGTCCTGTACTAGCTTTCATAACCAGTACCTCTCTATTAAAAGTATTTCTACTTTCTCTGTAAAGCATCTCAAACTCCTTAGTGTGATCAAGTAGCTTATAGCAATTTCCTAAAATTAACCTCCTATCCTTATATCTACAGATAGACAAACCAAACGAGTTTTATCTTGAAACCAACCACCTTCTCCAGCTCAATTGGTTATAACTCTTTTAACATAAATAACCACCATAAATAACTAGCACCCAAAAATTTCAATATGATTTCTGTAATCAGTTTTACAAGTCAAGTGAAATTTCAGAGATCTCCATAACACCAAAAGCTCCATCCCAACTAAAGCCCTGAATTCATTCATTTTATTATTTATACTTCTAACATATAAATAATAGCACTTAAACACATGTTCATGAAACAAGTTTTTGCAAAATTAGTACTGCTGTCATTCTGAGTTTATAGTCCCATCCTGATCCATGAATTCTTACATTCCTATCAGTCTTATCCATATTATCACTCAACCTAATCAATCTCATGCAATCTTTATTAACTTTAATATAAACTGGTTTTTCTTCTTTTCAAATACTTCGAAATCACTATTCATTACCTCATCACTCTAGTAAATCTAAAACCTCTTGGACATACAGGTTAATAGCCTATGTAATACAAAATAAATCACTCTTATATTCAAATACAGACCATCATTCTATATTTTTTTTTTCTCTTCAACAAACAGATCTCATGAATTCATCCATTTGAGTTCCTCCAAATGACAGATTTCAAACTACCATTTAGTCTTATTGGCCTACTACTACTGTGTGCACAACAATTCAACCTTGTCAAGAATAGTTTAATTACTTGTCTGTATCCAATGAAATACCAAGTTTCTCATTAATAAACAAGTATTAAAATCATCTCTCAATCGCACAAGAATCCAGTGAAAGTTACATACAAAACAATATTACTATAACAACAACCTTAGTTGTTTTTTTTATAGAACATATAAGCATCTCCTGATATTAAATTCATCTCACATACAATATTTTAATCAGTGGTTAATATTAAATCCAAACTAGTAATTATCCCTCATTGATTCCCAAACTAGTAGATGTATTTATGATTGCTCATGCAATGAATTTGGAATGTGCATCTCAAATATACATTGACCTTGAACTCTGCTAAGCTGCTAATATAACATAGTTTCAAAAACTTTTCTTAGTATAAATTGAATTTCTAATATAATTTTAAAACTTAATAACATTTCTCACTAATATTTTCAACTATATGCAACTTTATGATCTATTTGACCTTTTGAGCTACAATCCTATGTTTAGCAAAATTAATACTGAAATTCAGAATCAATTGTGAGAATTAAAAACCTACAGATCTGAGCTACCACTTGTTGCATGTGTTGCAATTCCAGAATGGTAAGTACTTCTAGTACATTCTAAAATGCAACTAAAAAGTATATAAATGTAAACAATTTACAAATAAGCAAAGGTGTGGTGATTACTTTGTATTACCAGATAAAACTACCTACAAAAATGATAAAAAAAAATGTCACAATGACGTAAAAACTTCTAAAAAAATTATACAATAGTTATACTTAAACTTCAAGTGTAATACAAATATATACTAGTATATATGTTATGCATAATAAATCTGATTGTAAAGTGTATATCAATAAGAAACATGAGAAATAGCACTGCAATGTAATAAATTTAAAAAAAGGAATAAAACTACAAAGAAACCCAAGGAAATGTGAGAGCAATAAATATAAATATACATAAAAAACAATGTGTCTATGTCTATTCTCATCTCAACATCTTTATAAATACAACTACTGAGGATAGAAAAATATGGTAATGAAATAGTACCAAAATCCAAAAAAGTATAATCATAACCACTAACATACTGCTATAAATAAAAGTTAAAATAACACCAAAATACTTTCTTAAAGCTTGATCACTAAATGTAACATTAATATCATCAAACTAAATACTGAAAGTATAATGTACTATTACAATTGAAATACTTTCTATCAGAACAATTCAAATTGTTCCATTAAAATAATAACAGTAGAGATCACTAATTAATTTTTTTTAATTAAAATAATATCAGTGATGATTTCTGGAATTTAAAAGAGGTGTATCATGAGAAATAACTTTTATTTTTGAAACCAGTAGAAAAAAAGGTAAACATATAGTTGTAAGAACATAAAAGCATCACAGAACCAAACACTTGACTTAAGAAATAACATTAGATTTATTAAAATTCAACAATTCTTGTAACTTTGTATTTTGGTTGTGAAATTGTATGATTTTGTTATTTAGATACAAAGTTTGTACTGGATAATTTTATTATTAAATGGTATTTTTGAAGATATAAAAACAATTTTCAATCTTTATTTTTAAAGTAAGTTATTAATCATTCAGTAATTACATATTTTCATCATAATTGTATTTTTTGTTTCTTTGTGTATACAGACCTCAAATGAAGGAACTTTAAACTACTGCACCTATAATAGTATTTACAAATGACCAAGTTCATTATACACCTGTGAACTAGCCTGAAAATAGTTCAAACTAAGCTGATGACTTGAATAGGTTGGAGATTTTCCAGGAATGGTGGAAGTACCGTGTTTATGTTAATGTAATATTACTTATATTCCATAACTTATGGAATAATAATACATGTGTCATACTTCTAACATACTTGGGAGTCAATGAAACAAAATCTAGAATCTAAACTTAAAACAGAAAGGAAATTACAAATAATGCATTTCATATTACTTATTAGAAACTATAACAAACTTAATAAAAGTCATAACCAAGCTACCTGTCAGTGTCAGGGCAAAGATTTGTTAGCTACTATAGCCTATAGTACAGATGTCAGAAATGATGGCTATTACTATTATTAAAAAAGCCAAAAGCATTAGAGAAATAAAATTTGTATTATATTAGATAAATAAGCATTGCATTTTCATTCTTACAAGCAATTCAATTTCAACTACTAATATTATACCTTAAAAAGTACAAAATATCATTGTTGACAGTGTTGTTATTGGTAATACTACTACTTGTGGTACTGCTAGTGGCAGCAAAGAAACAAATTATCACTCTATCATTTTAAAATGAAACAACAGTTTCTTTAGTATTTTAAATCTATACAGTACAATATAAGTATCAGTAGTAAAAGATGTGCCAAAACAATGCATGATTTAACAGCAATAACATTATAAAGATTATTTGTTAAGCCTAATATGGCTTTACATTAGGCTTAACGAAACACGTACTAAGTTGCTACCATTTGATAACTATAGCATGAGTGACGAACAAAGCTTAATGGGCACTGAAGAGTAAGCTATCTTAAGAAAGAGGTAAATATTATGTAATAGCAACTTGCCTCATGAACTTTTGTTGTTCGCTATCATTTAAGGGAAATACGTATTTGATCACGTTAGGTTTAAAAACTACATAATATCAACATGTTGACTCTATAAAATTTGTCACTATAGAAATCTACCAGAGGTCTTCCCGCCTTTCATGGAATGAGGTCATTATGGGAAGTCACGATATTGCATGCTGGGAATATCCAGGACACGTGTCAGGAATGGTTTTCCTACTTTTAGACACCTTTTCAGATTTTGGTCAAGATTTAAAAGATGTAACATTAAGTATGTACTTAACACTACCATACATAGTGAAAATGTCTTAATCGACAAGCTATGTCAACAATAGTCATTAAAGTATTGAAAGCGCAATATTCGGTTACACTATTTGCATCGTTTGTCGTTACATAGTTCAGATGCTTACACTTTCTTAGTATGGACCTGTGTTCCCATATTTTTTGTTACAGAAAACCACAACTAGTTGGTAATATATCTTTTGGGAGGTGGGACTAAATGTTCCAATAAAATGTAATTTAAAGTATTTATAGTAATTGTGGTGAAAATAAAAGCATTTTGTTGTTGTGTTGCATTTTAACAGAAATCAACAGGTTGTGAACTTTCAACTTTGCTATAGCCAGCCTGTCAAGGGTTCTAACGAAATCAATTATCTTTTCTAAATAGAACATTTTTCTACTGTAAGCTACTTTACATGTTCTTACGATGACTGTTGTTTCTGTTTTGTTTTCATTCTATCATTTTAAAATGAAACAACAGTTTATTTAGTATTTTAAATCTATACAGTACAATATAAACATCAGCATTAAAAAATGTGCCATTATAAAGATAATTGTATCCATTTCCGTAGGAGGCAATTTTGAAGTGATCAGGCTATTGCCACATTGCCATTCCTAGAGGTTGACAGTTTAATGCTATGGGATTATGAGATTGAATGTTGAGCCATTTTAAATACAAATACAGTATACCAACTCAATAATGATAGATCATATACATTTATTATATACGACCTTTTTTGTTCTTGCTAAAGTTTACAATTAATACAGTCAGAAACAGTCAAAAGATTATCTTGTTTTGCCCAGTGTTTAGCGCCCTCTTGGTAAAGGTGTTACACGTCGATAGTGATGCAGTGACCATCAAAATATTGTAAAATATTACTACGAACTTAACTTAAACTTCAGTTGTATAATAACTATGCATGCCAATCTGAGGGTTGCGTGTTCGAATTCTCGCCCCACCAAACATGCTTGCCCTTTCAGCCAATGGCGGCGTTACAATGTGATGCTCAATTCCACTATTCGTTGGTAAAAGAGTAGCCCAAAAGTTGGCGGTGGGTGGTGATGACTGGCTACCTTCCCTCTGGTCTTTCACTGCTAAATTAGCTACGGCTAGCGCAGATATCCCTCGTGTAGCTTTGCGCGAAATTCAAACCAAACCTTTTTATAAAGGATTTCTAATGTTATTACATTTTTTGAAAATTGCAGTTAAAGGACTATTCTACAGAAGGTAAATTTAGCATACTTAATAATTCAAATAAAATTAGTTTTAATTTATTTAAGAAGTATGATCACATTGAGGAAATGTAACTACTAGAAATCCTAGCAGTTCGCCTTTAAAATGAAAATTGTTTTTCTATTTAGCACACACACATATTTACGTACACCAGTTTTATGGTCAATAAAAGACAACCCCATCAGCTCAAAATTTGTGTTGCTAGTATGTCGCCCTAGAGACTTAAAATGAGTGAAGTTTAATATCATTCTTTTAATGATAATATAGAAAGGTGTTTTACAATTTGCAAGTGAACGCAGTAAAATTGGAAATACTATTCTCTCCAAATCAACATATGGCTCGAAGCTGCAGAGGACTGAAATTTAGCTTACTGATAACTAAATAATGACATATTTTTAAATCAATTTTTGTTAGTGACCATAAAGTTTTGTTAGCTGTGGGGGCGTTATAGTGTGATGGTCAATCCCACTTTTCGTTGGTGAAGGAGTAGCCCAAGAGTTAGTGGTGAGTGGTGATGACTAGCTGCCTTCCCTCTAGTGTATCACTGGTAAATTAGGGACGGGCAGTGCAGATAGCCCACGTGTAGCTTTGCGCGAAATTAAAAACAAACCATTCTTAAAAGCAAAACAATCTATGAGCTTATGGACTCTCACGGCATTTTATAGCATAATATTTATATTCAAAAATGAAAAAGCAATACAAACAGAAGAATATACAAGTCTTTAAAATTTATATTACATAATGATTTTGCGATTTAGAATTTAGATATCATGTTGGCTTAGTGTATAAATCAGTGAGCGTCAATTTAGAAAGTTGTTATTTGTATCAGTGCCAATTATTACATTCCATCTGGATCTTCCGTGGTCTAGTGATTGGTGTGTCCGAACTGTGAATGCGAGGATTCATGGTTCGAGGCCAACTACTACAAAGATAAGCTTCATACTTTGGGGCGATGGGTGCATTATAAGAGTGACGGTCAAATCTCACTATTCGATCAGACAAAAGCAACTCTAGAGTTAGTACTGGGAATATGTTGACAACCTGCTGTCCCTTTAGTTTATCAATTCAACATTTAGAATGACCTATAAGAGTGACGGTCAGATATCACTATTCGATCAGACAAAAAGCAGCTCAAGAGTTGGCAATGGGGATTTATTGCAAACTGTCTTCTTTTTAGTTTGTAAAGTCTAAAATTAATTATTATTGTCGCACTTTAAAAGTCATTATTTCGCCGGCTTGGATTCGAACCCAAGACTTCTCACACACCAAGTACTCTACAAATTGTGCTAAAGAAATAATCCCACAGCAGTTTCTAGTAAGGCACCTTTTCTAACAATCTAAATGACCTCACAGCTATGCACAGATATCCCTTGTGTAGGTTTAAGTGAAATTTTGAAACAAATATAGGCCACCTTCTGAGAATGATTAAGATAATAGAAGGAATATTATTTTTAAGTCATTAGTTCTCAAACAATGGGTCGATATCGATCCACTGATGGAGATTTCACGAGGTACCTGGGTAGGTCACAGAAAAAAGACAAAAAATAACATGTTTTGAAAAAACAAAACGAAGTAAACAAATATAAAAGCAGCTCAAGATTATTAGAACAGTAACCCCCTGGATTGAGAATGGGTCTCAAAAAGTTGCCTGGTTACTCAGCTTGACTTATGAGCTTGACTGTAGATAATGTTCCGTTTAGTGTGAGCGGGGTGACAGCTTTTATTGGGAAGGTATTGTGGTCTGTCTGTAGGTTTTTTGTTTAAGTCGGTATGCAAAATTCCGTCATTTATAAAGGCAGTGATGTCAAAAAAAGTTAATTTGGGTAGGTGAGTAATCAAAGGTAAACTAGATTGTTTCGTGAAAGGAATTTGCATATGAGATAAATTCTTTAAATGATTCAAGACCGGCTGTCCAAATGAAAAATATTTCATCTATGTAACGTTTCCAGGTATGAGGTTTTACAGGGCTTAGTTGTAAAAGCTGGCTTTCAATATGATCCATGAAAATGTTGGCTTAATTGGGAACCATTTTGGTACCCATTGCAGTACTGTTAACCTGAAGGTTATTTTTATTTTTTTTTACAAAGAATTAGCGAAATTTAAACATGTGTTACAGCAGAATAATTATGCCTTGAATTTTATTAATTATTATGTGGAGAAGTTCGTTAAACAAGCTGCCACTCAAACGGTTCAGCCGCATGATACACAAAACAAAAGAATTTTTTCCCTATATGTCGGATATTATATATTAAATTTGAAGAAAATTATTAATGTAGTTCTTCTTCTTCTTAGTTCCTGTCGTTCCTAGTGGAACATAGGGCTACAACAACACTTCGCCGACGGAAGTGTTGTTGCAGTTTCTGTAGCAGATTGTTATCGGGGTGGAGTTGCTAGCCCCACGCCCTTAATGTAGTTACATGAACTATTTTTAAGCCTACAGTATAGTTATTAAGCCATTTCAAATTCAAGGCCGTTTCTTCCGCTTTGTAACACTCGAGTTGTCCGAAATGTCACGAGTATTCAGTAATTGTAAATATATTTTATACCATGTGATTTAAGCGCTTCAACGAGTAAGATCAGGTGACATTTTGGTGATGTGTAGAATCTTGAACTGGATTATACCTACTTAAAAGTATCTCACGTGTTACTGAGAAACACATTGTCGATACTAAAAGTAATGTTTTTGTGAAGTTCAACATAGATTGAATTTAGAATGATCGTAACTCTTGATTTTGACCCATCTTTTAAATCAAATATTCAAAGTGGATAGTTTTTTTTTGTTGTTGTTTTTCCAAAAATGCAATTGTTTTAACCCCAACATATTATTGTTACATCAAGACGATTTAAGGAGTAAATGTTTAAAAGTAAAGTTTTATAATTCAAATAAAAGTCTAGCTCTCGTTTGAGATATTGACAATTGTTTCGAAGACAAAACAAGTTATTTAAATGGATGATTGTCTTGCTTCAGAAAGAACGGTGTTGTTTGAATCCTAAAAAGTTATATTAATCACATGACGGTTTTGTTTCTGTATATTAAATATAAAATGTTTATTGTAAAAACAATATAGAAGATAATAATGAAGGTAAAAATTAGAGAAATAAAACATCTTCAATATTCTATTAAAAACTACTTGTACCGATTAAAACATTTTACAAAAAACAAAAATATTATTTGTGTATTATACTTGTACGCTCACGTGATTCAAGAACAGGAATGATCACCTGTAGTATTCATAGATGAATTATTTTTTTCCATCCGATAGAAACGGGCTCTTGTCACAATATACAGGTTGATAAGTTATATTTACACATGTACAATAATAATACTTATTAATAATGTAAAATTAATTGTGACGGTATGTCCATGTTATCCAAACACTTTAAAGTATTTCAGGTTGTTATGTTTGAGTAAAGGACAATACACGAAAACCGAACTGTTTACATTCCACCACTATATGAGGCCTACTTTCTTTTGCTTTGCTTTTCCAAGCATCACTGATGAGTGATGAAGTGAGAAGTGTGAATTCAGCGAAGCTAGTCTGCTGCAGTAGCGGATCTGAGAATAGATTAGGATTCTACATCATATTTTCTTTATTGAAATTCACGCTTTGGTGACCAAAAGAAATCAACAACTAGATGTTTATTATTGTTAAAAGCCACTTTGCATTAAATGTTATTACTTTTCCAGATACACTATGCACAAATATGATTTCACATTCCTAAAGATATACATGTTAATTTTTGTAATTACCTCAGAAATTACAATATTGAAATAGCGATAATTTAAAATAATTCATTTAAACCCGTTGTTTAACTTTTGGTGCATGCTGGTGTATTATTATTTCTGTTTTTAAATAATAAAGACTTTTGTCAGGGACGAAGTGGTGAATTTTCTAAATTTAACCATGACTCGGTCCAGGCGTAAATCCGAAGGTTCGTGGTTCGCGTCCCGTTCGCACAAAATCGCATTCCACACTTCAAGGCTGTATCTAACTTATAAGAGTGACGACAGCCAAGTCTTACTATTCGATTAAAGTAGCCGAAGAATCGGCGGTGGGTGCTGTTGATTAGCTGTATCGCTTCTAGTTCTCAGTCTAAAATTATGGACGGTTAGCGACCACAGTTCTTATGTAGCTTTGGGCAGATATACGAAACAATAGCTTAGAAGACAGTTTGGGTGCCTACGGTCCGTCTGTTCTACAAGTGTTCAACGGTTCCAAGAAGAATGACCAGACGTTCCTAAGATAAAATTGGTATTAAAAAAATTTACATATTGATATAAGTTTGTATATGTGTGTTATGCGAAAGCTTACTAACTACAAATCAAAATATAATCACCGTTATGTAAGATAAATTTTGCCATGAGGAACTCAAAAGTAATTCTCCAATCTTTCAAGCCAAACAGGGGCTAAAACACACGAATACACAGATAACATAAACACTTTCGAAAAACGCAATATCACTGATAATTGGCAAGAACACCCGTCATAAAACAATTACTATACTAGTCTATAGACAGTCCTGGGGATAAAAGTGAGCTAATAGTATGGACAATATAGACAACTCGTAAACGTTATAGTCAAATACAGGAGTTTCAGCGCCCTTACTGTACCTCAAGGCAACTGCTTCAACGAGCATACCCACAGGCGATCACGAAAACCAGCTGAGGTTGCGTTGCCTCAAGGACTGCGAGTTTTGTGCCAAGCTTTTTGTAAACTTAGACTGTCGTGTTTGCAGACATTTATTACCTTTCACGCATTATCAAGTGTGTTCTCTACACTCTAAAAGTCAGTTTGCGTACCTGTTATGCAAGAAAAGTAGTCTCAAGAGGGGAGAATATTCTTGACTTTCTGTTAGTCATTTGGATTTGGTTTCATATTAACTAACCGTACTTATATTTAATAGATTCTTGATATTATTTTAAAGTATTTCATATTTAATGCATTTAAGTTTAATTTTGTTGTTGTTTATTTCAGACCGATAAGTATTCCGCTATAGAAAAATTTAAAGCTCTATATCATGCATTAATGTTTTACAGGTGCTGGCCGTATTTGAACTAATGGTAGCGTTCTCGGACTTTGAATCAAATTGTTTATGTTTCGCGTTCTGTGGCCGTGTTTCGCCTTTTGGAGTCATGGGTGCAGGTAAAGAATGACTGTTAAATCCCACTATTCGGTGAGACAGGAGTAGCCCAGCCCCTAATTTTGAGCTGATAAACCAGAAGGAAGGCAGCTAGTTAATAGCACCCACCGCCAACTACCCGACTATTCTAATTGAATAGTAGGATTTGACTCTAATAGTTATAACATTTGTAAAGGATCTTGCTGGATTTTTTTGTTACAAACGTCGCCCAGTCTTGGTTATATATTTATATAAACTTGTCTTACTCTATAAAACTGTATTTTCTATGTAAATTTTATAGTATTATTAAAAAGAACTTCGTTACTTATTTTCATTCCATGTCAACAAAATTACCCCAAAAATAAAACAAGGTCTCCACCCCTTTTATAGTAAATTTCACTGGGCACTCATTTTGCTCGAGGGGCTCAAAATTTTCGTTCAGCATGCAAGAAATAAATCAATGTGGTCACTGAGAATGAATCAATTTGTGGACGTTAAACCTATACGTAGGTAATACCTAAATGGAATACTTAATAATTACAAAATCGTGCATATGGATCTAAAAAAAAGAAAAAAGAATGATCAGGTTTGAATTTAACGCAAAGCTACACGAGGGCTACATACACTACCAGTCCCTAATTTAGAAGTGAAAAAGACTAGAGAGAAGGCAGGTAGCCACCGCCACCTTTTGGCTACTCTTTTACCAACGAATAGTGGGATTGACCGTCACATTATAACGCCCCCACGACTGAAAGGGTGAGCATGTTTAGTGGGATGGGGATCCAAACCCGCGACCCTCAGATTGCAAGTCGAGAGCCCTAACACCTGGCCATGCCGGGCCCTAAGATAAGTGAATTGAATAACAGAAACATTTATGCTAATAAACCATTTTAGAATTACAAGTTCTACAGTTTGGACGAATCTTTACAGGAAGTTATTTTGGTTAAAAAAAAACAAACTGTAATTAATGTTACATAGCATGTGGTGTTCTCAGATAAACTGATTTCCGCGCAAGTATTAAATAGGTCCACTTAATAATGAGAGGGGGGGGGGAGGAATCGAGCAGAAATTTTGCAAAGTAACCTATGGAGCTGGTTGCAACATTCCCACGAGCATAATATATACTATCGACTTACAATAACAACAAAGACACATCATATCATGGAATCCATTGATGCCTGCTCTTGGAATTCCAACAAATGTATGAAGCAGTAGAATATTGGTTTATTCTTAGAAGTGGTAACCCAAGACCTCCTTGCAGCCAGGTCTGGCAGGTTGTCCTGTTGTGACACTAAACAAGAGACCGAAAAACGTAGATGGGTGTGGCCCTCACAGAAAAAATTCTTAGGAGAAAAATCGTATTGGAATGATTTTTCCTGTGAACTTTTTCCCGATAAAAATCCAAGCTAGTTTATTTTTGCCTTTGTACTGTATACTAGACCTAGATTTATACTATGGCACTATGCTCTCGAGATTCACGTATTAGTGCTCTTTGTTGTGAGCATTGTTTTATAAACCATGTGTTGCAACGTGTTTTTATTGTTCTCCAGGCTCCTTTGTATAATTTGGTATAAATAATGGTAGGTCCAGTCCACGTAAGGAGAACGAATTAGATTATTTTTTCTAAAATGCTTGCTATAGAATGCATTCACTTTGACGTAAGTTGTAGGCCTAAATTCTCAAACAAACTTTTCAACATAAAATTTAAAACTACTGCAGGCCTATATACTGCTTCAACAACGATTTACGGAAATTTCTTCGATTCATAACAAACCTGACTAACATAATGATTAGCTTAAAAGAAGCAGTAAATTTTATGAATAGGTTTACTTAATCAATTTTTTATCATTGGTAGATATACACGACTGTGTTATTCAAATTGAATACCAGAGTTAAGCTCTAGATAGTTATGAAGGGCGAGTGTTAAACTTAGTATTTTTGGAAGCAATAATTTATCGCAGATTTGCTTATGTAACTGTTTACGAATCATTTGTTGCGTGGCTCAGTTGTTGGGAATTGACATCTTGCTACTCGAACCTTCTGAATTTTTCTCGTTGTTTTAAGTGAGTATTGTTACATCATAACTTCTCGTAGTTTACAAAAAAGGTCTAGATCTCAGTTGGACAATATATATATATAGCCGACCAGGTTATTGAAAGTGGAAAAGTGAAGTTAGACTATGTGTGAGCGTAGCTGTAACAGGCAAGTTATAAAGTCAGTTTCACAGCTTGTATTGTAATAACAAAGACAGAGGAAAATAATTTGTCTTGTTAAAGGATGTTCTAAAGTAATTAAACCCGCCTGTGTGGACTTTGACGAAAAGGAAACAATTATTTAAAACGCTGGATACAACTGTGGTAACCAAAGATTATAGTGATGATTTTAAAGTAAGTATCATAGCTTTGTATTGTAATAACAGAGTAGAGGAAAATAATTTGTCTTGTCAAGGGGGGTTTTAAAGCAATGGCACCCGCCTATGTGGACTTTGACGAAAAAGAAACAATTATTTAAAGCTCTGGATACAATTGTGATAACAAATAGTGTAACAAAATTTTTGTACATACGTTGGACTTGTTTTGAATATATTATTTTAAAACAAGTGGATTGGGTGCTGTTCGTTTATTGTTTGTTTGTTTGTAATTAAGCACAAAGCTACACAATGGGCTATCTGTGCTCTACCCACCACGGGTATCGAAACCCGGTTGTAAGTCAGCAGACATACCGCTGTGCCACTGGGGGGGGGGGGGCGTTTATTGTTGAAATTTATCATCAAGATGTCACAGACCCCTACTGTAAAGAATCCTGCCCATACCTATAAAAACCTGACAATCATTAAGAATTTTTACTGAATTCTGACTTCTACCAAATATGGGAATTTTCTAGATTCTAGGACTACTTTTATTAACATTCTTAATATTAACATCATGCGCCCTCTACTTAACATCTAAGTTAAAGCATTGAAAACATAGCTTACAACACATGTATGCCTGATTACATCGCCACGCTGACCTTTTGGTCTACTTAAACATAGATTTATACTATACCGTGTTATATGTTATCAGTGGTTCCTAATTTACAACTAACGGTTTAAACTTCCGTAATTGTGATCCATTATCAGCAAAAAACTATTTAATTATGATTGGCCCTCAAATAACGCTCTACAAGAAAAGTTGCAAACAAATATTTAATAAAAATTTGACTATTAAAAATAATTTGTCTTAACGTGATGATTACTCACTTCCATTGTACAAATCGAAGTATTAATTAAATTCAAAATATTCCTACTTCAAGGTTGAGTATTACCATTAATTTAGTCAGCGAGATTTTTACTGACTAGAGATATGAGTTAAGAATGGTAAATATTAAAAAAAAAGCCCAATTTGTTGCCAATTGCAAAATATCGTTCGTGGTAAAAACAAAAGCAGAAAACTGCGGTAAAATGCACCCAATCTGGCAACACTGCACACAGGACAAAGACAGAACAAATTCTGATTTACCACCCAAATTTACACAGAAACGTCAAAAGTGCGGTATACGAGAATTCAATGGTGCTTACGTTACTGACTGTTCCAAAATATAAAATTCAGATCAATCCCAGTTTTTCTCTGATGAAGGAAGATCTACCTTTCGAGAGCGTTCAAGTTTCCTATTTTTGTCTTAATAGAGTTTTTGAATCAATGTGTCTTGTTAAGATTACGATAACTTGTGTCAGTTTGTACATTCCCCAGATGACCAGACAAATGGGCAAAATGATCTGTATATATGGATAGCACTTAGCTGGCGCTATACTGAAACATTCAATTAGTACCACACCACAGACTGATTAGAAAGTGTTCTGTGAGCGCTTTCTATTCAAGTTTGTTTCATTGAAATCAAAATCATAGAATAAGAAATAAAAATACTTTCTGTAGTTGAGAGGTGACTATACTTTGTAATTTCATTGACTTGTTCTCACATATAAAGTGTGGTTTTATAAAAACATACCAAAGAAAGATTTGACGTTATTACATGTAATTTAGTTAACAAAAAGCGCGTAGTTTAAGTTAAAAAAAACTTCCGTGAGATAATATTACAGGTTATATTAGATACTTATTGTAACTCGCAGATAGAGAGATAACGATATGCCAAAGAAAATTATAGTTGAAAATTTTTAATGTTTGAATATATATATATA
>NW_013666233.1:278980-282711 GCF_000517525.1 Limulus polyphemus
CCCATTCTGACAAGAAAAACCAAAACCAAAACAAATGTTTATTTATCAGTTGCTACAAATTCTATTGTTGCTGAATGAAGGAATTATTTATACAGACAAATCAAGAGCGACAGCAATACGTGAAAAAATAGCGGATTAACTAACTAATTACGTTTAAATTTGTTAGTAAGACATGATGTACAAGAACCTTTTATGGAAACGTAAGTAAAATTTATGAATAATATTTATTTTCACATGTTCGTAAATATTAAAATTAGTAAAAACTAAACAGCAAAGTTGTAACAAAATATATCAATTACCCTGATTCTGGTATATTTTACCTTACTGTATTAACTATTACAGTTAGGGTTTAATGTTAGAAAAAGTCGGTTCGTTAATAATTATATTTTTTTTTTTCTGTTGACAAATTAGATATTTTTTCGATTGATGTAACAATGTACTGACAAATAAATGAAAACATCTATTTGAATTAAAAGTAAGTGGTCTAAAATAATCATAAAAAACACATTATTTTGCACTAACACATATTACAATACCACTGGGAGCGAATAGTTTAGCAAAAGAGCCTATATAAATAGCCTTGTTTGTGTAGATAATGAAGCTGAGTCAGTACAATTACATGTAATATTACCAATAAAGTTATATTATATTATTATTTAAAATTATTAAGTAAACAGTGTTCATGCTTAGCAAAGTATTTACATGTATCTTGCATTAAGTTCAATTTATCACACATCAACTTCGATATGGATTTGTTTGTGTGTTACAGACTTACCCTTTTTCTATAAATTAGTTAGTAACATTCTCTTAACTGATACGCAATGAGTTACTTAACAAATGATACACCTTGCCACATCTTTTAGTCGATATGTTGCTACATCCAAAGGTCGAACAGTAGGACATCTTGATCAAATTACCACAACCCTGTAATAACATACTAATATAGCGGGATAGGCTTTGTAAGGGTGTTGTAAGATGTTTTTTGGCAGTCTTCCGTTGACTTCAACCCCTGTAATACCTGACAATGGCGTGCGCTATCCATGTCAGTGGTTTCTAGTCTTTGGTATACGCAGTCTTTACCTGAGTAAAGTACACGTTCATGATCTCTTAACATTCGGTTAAAAATTGTCGTTCTAAATGCAGAACACCTGCAAGAAAATTTTCAAAATGTACGTGAAGACACCTGATTAAAGTTATACTTTAAACTAGTTATTGAAGATAAATTAAGAGCAACATCAATAAGTGAAAGAAAAGCGGGTTAACTAACAAAATGCGTGTAAATTTGTTAATAAGATAAGAAGCATAAAAGCCTTTTATGCAAGCGAAAATAACTTTTATGAATAGCATTTTTATTAGTTTTTTCACATATTCGTAGATATTAAAAATTAATAATCATTAAATAGTACAGTTGTTACAAATCTACCACTTACCCTGCTTCTGGTATTTTTTTAGCCTACTGTACAGTAACTATTTCAGCCATGACAAAAGCATACAAATTACGATACTGGCAATCAAGTTAGGATATACTTCAAGACATATTAAAAATACTATCATATTTTTATAACAACAGTTTTTCAATTTCGTCTGTTATTTAAAGAGCCCCTGTGGTTCAGTGGTAAGCTTCAGGGTTTATAACCCTGTGGTTGGCTCAGTGCATATATACCCTATTGAACAGTTTCGCGCTAAAAAAACAAACAAGTTATTACAGTTCATAGAATACCTACGATTTCAATCGGAAAAGACGAAAAGAGGTAGGTTTGGATCGAAATGTCTAATTATTAAAGTCTTCTTTATCCGCAACGTTTTCTAGTTAATATTGTGAGCAGAGAAAGCTGACGTCTATAACAAGATGTCTCGTAACAAGTATCGGTAAATACCAGAATGATTTCCTTTGTTCGGTTGGAGATGCTCTTTGATTCGCACCGCTAGATGGTGTACCGTGGAATCAATATCAACCTGTTTGCAAGTAGCACATGTAAGTTTGTAAACAACATACGACCGCCATAGTGGTGGAATAGAATCTTCCAGCTTGAAAAAAAAACTTTAATGCGTAATTGAGGTTTTAGGATATATTTTATAATAAATTTTTCCTCTGTTTCAAAATAAAGCAATTTAAGAAAGGCATCTTGATTAATTAAATCATTTACAACTTCAGAATTTACAAATATCAAGTTAGTACTTAGACCAATTACTTCTTTTAACTGGGGCCCGGCATGGCCAGGTGGTTAAGGCACTCGACTCCCAATCTGAGGGTCGCGGGTTCGAATCCCTGTCACACCAAACATGTTCGCCCTCTCAGCCGTGGGGGCGTTATAATGTGACGGTCAATCCCACTATTCGTTGGTAAAAGAGTAGCCCAAGAGTTGGCGGTGGGTGGTGATGACTAGCTGCCTTCCCTCTAGTCTTACACTGCTAAATTAGGGACGGCTAGCGCAGATAGCCCTCGTGTAGCTTTGCGCGAAATTCAAAAACAAACAAACAAACAATCTTTTAACTGGATATTAGTGTTCAACGATTCTTTATTAAAACTCGCATTATACACAGGTTCAAATAAATTTAGAATCCTGTTACACCCAGAGAAGTCAAAACTATCTCTAAGTGAGTATTCGTTAATGGTGAATGGTTTTATAATATCAACTAAAAAACTTGCTAGTTCATGACTATACTTACCTAGGTTAGATAAGATGGGTCGAATGGGGCAATCAGTTTTATAAATTTTAAATAATCCATAAAGAACATCGTATTATGAACTTATGGTTCTAATGCTATAATAAACCTCTTCATAAATGACATCAATCTTTTAAAGTTTTTAACAGCCGTACTTATAATTTTCTTCCTCTTCTCAGAGTAAGATCAGAGTTCAGTTCTTTAAACCGTGTACTATCTGACAGACTTTACCTACAAAGGAATCTTTATCTAAAATAATTATACCATTATCTTTATCAGGTTTAAACAGTTTTTGAGAGAAGTTGTAAGCTTCAGAACATCAAATTCCTCGGTAGATAGATTATGTTGAGAATCATTAAATCTGAACGAGTAAAAAGCATTCAGGGCCAAACCTGAAATCGCAGTGGCGATGTTATTAAGTGTTCTAATCCAACTTATATAAATTCTTTCTTTAACTGTTTTTAAAAAAGTTACAAAGGAAGCAGAGAAATTTGCAAAATCTAATTTAAATCTACTGATCAAAAACTCCAAACCTGCAGATGAAACTTTTCTTCAGTTCTAGTCAACGTATAGTTCGATAAATTATCCAAGCCCATGTTATTTATTTAATCTGTTTAGTTTATGTTGATGTTTATTTAATCTTTTTAAGTTGAATAATTCTACAGAGACGTTTGTTATTCTGAATTTCTTTATGCTGCAACAAACAAACGAATATAACCTCAGTTTTTGTTTATCCAAGGAATTTCCGTATCAATAAATATTTGGAACCAAGACTAAATGGTACATTTTTGTCTTTCCCGAGGTGGTTAAACAAGTCATTTTTCGAGAAAAAAAAACAAGAAAAACTAAAATTTATTTCAACTAAACTAACAACTTGGAAAAAGTAAAATTATTAGAGTATACTCATATCTGAATAATTTTGATCTGCAGTCAAAGCCAAGTAATGTAATATTTAAATAAAGTTAAGTAAAATAATCTTTCTTGTTCTAAAAGAGCATAAACAAAGAAAGAGTAGGCTCTTAAACATATATTATGATATCTATAACAAGGAAAATAAAAAAATA
>NW_013666233.1:283697-284630 GCF_000517525.1 Limulus polyphemus
CAAACAAACAAACAGATCAGGAGCATGCCACTTGTCAAAGCACTGAAGACTCTGAGAGGCTTTTCCATGTTCTGCTAACAAGTTTGATGGCCGGGAAGTCAGGAAGAAGATTTATGGATATGATTTTAGATCCTCATGAGTGAGGCGAAACAAGCCACTCAAGTGTAATTTCTCTGATAATGTGTATATGTGTGTGTGTGTTCTAATTTTTAAGTAAGTTTGAGGAGCCATCACTTTTCTAAGTATCGAATCATTTAATTTGCATCTCATACCTACATACATTTGGGTCGTGGCAAAGAGAACTATTTTCCATGTATCTTGTAAAGAGATTCATCATATTAAAGGTACAAGCAAAAATACACGTCCTCAGTGACGAGAAA
This sequence comes from Limulus polyphemus, assembly GCF_000517525.1. Lineage (NCBI taxonomy): Eukaryota > Metazoa > Arthropoda > Merostomata > Xiphosura > Limulidae > Limulus > Limulus polyphemus. Next base: position 284,078 of record NW_013666233.1, read on the forward strand.
AGTTTAAGTTAGTCTATTTTATGGACTTTAAAAAAGTTAAGTGTGTTGCACTCTTGGTCTCACTCAGAGCCAAAGCTCTGAACTACTTATACCACCCACCGTGAAATGTAATTGTTAAGCATTTCAGTTATGCTAAGAGCTGCTCAACAATAACATACCTTAAAGCTACATTTTTATTCTTTAAGTGACGTCACATTTTGAAATGTGAATGATAGTGTGTTTAATTCCTAATAGTTTAGTGTAGAATATCCTGCTTGCAAAATAAAAATTGGCATCAACATTATCCATGCCTTTACTCCCGTCATTTCAAAAGTGAATGTTGAGTATTGCCTGTGTGCGCATCTTTTCAAACAGAAGACAGACGAACACTCGGATAGACACCACGGATTGAAATATATATATATATAAGATTACAATTACAAAATAATAATTTCAAAAATAACACAGTTCATGTTACTGTTAATCACTCAGATATGATTATTTCTAGTAGAATTATCACAGCATTATTTTAAACAGAAACTTTAAGACTAATGGTAAGTATGCCTAACTCTCA
>NW_013666233.1:285307-292944 GCF_000517525.1 Limulus polyphemus
TTTCTTTCCACCTAGAACAAATCACTACCACTGTACCTCTACATAAAGGTCAGTAACTACATCCACAAATCTCTCATAATTACAAAGATTGGAAAACTGTGTGATTGTTTTGTTCCTTTCTTTCCACCTAGAACAAATCACTACCACTGTACCTCTACATAAAGGTCAGTAACTACATCCACAAATCTCTCATAATTACAAAGATTGGAAAACTGTGTGATTGGTTAGTTGGCTAATACTACATCGTGTTGAATGCTTGACCAATCCAACAAAGCAAATATTTAGCTAATCAGTTCAGTAGCTTTCTTGATAGAGACAAACTAAAATTAGTGAGAGCAAGCATATACCAGTTAGTTCCAAAGCTTGAATGATCGAGGTGCATCTAGCATGGAGATAAGAACAGTAAACAACATACACAACATTAAGAAGAATGAAATCAGTTTTAATAAAACAACTAATTTATAATGCAGTTGGTAGAAGTATCCAATAATTGTCTGACAACACCTTGTTGTCACTTAACTAATAACAATAAAATTTTTAATTTGATTATTCAGTTATCCTCTGATGCTGATCACTTCAGTACATTGTTATCATGGATGATTTATGCCAACGACTAGAACTAATCTTGACAAAAGCATGATGTCAAGACATGATTATTTTCAAAATCAAGTTTCTCTTTTGTATTATATCTTGGATGAGAAAAATAGGTTTCATACTGAACTTTCTTGGTATCCCAAAATGATACTGAGGTAAGGCTACTGCTACTACTATTTCAATTTAACAACTTATTTATTTTTGAAATTAAATTCTAGTTGTCAAAACAGATTTGAAGATTAATTGCAAGCAAACTTTTAAGCTCAATTTCACTGTTATTTGGTCTATTTTCAAATTCTTCTCATCTTAAAAATCTCACTTATTTAATTGCCATATGTCAAAACTGTATACTGAAATTGCAAAGTGAGTGAATGGGAGATTAACTTCATATACAAACTAACTACTAGTAACAGCAAGGAGATTAAACTTGTGATTATGGTCGAGGGTGAGAAAATATGACTGGCCAAACTTAATTAACATTCAATTATTTGAGGGTCTCCTTTATCTTTCACAATAGCCTGAATAGGTGACATGTAGATTAAGCCATATATATATATATATAGAAAGTAAAATTTTCAATTTAACTCACCACTGTCAGACATCTGAAGTATTGTGAGGATATTTGTATCTGTCAGGAACTTGGGAGGATCATTTTCAAGGAAATATGTTCCACTCATGTTATAATGAACTGTTTGACTTTACAGAAAGTACAAGACGTAAATTAATTATATCACACATTTACGAAAAAACTCACAATATAACTGCTTTAAATAGGTTTGACAATAATGGATTTACTTTGAGATCTTAAAACAGTGCTAAAGGCCACTCATTAAGAATCTTACCAACAGATGCCAGTAACCGCACATTCTAATCCAGGTAAAATATTGTTACTAACTTAGTAACTACCAAATTGGTTACACTACGAGAAGTAAACCAATAAGTTTACCATTTAAATGAAGATTAATTTTCTCATTCGTTTCATATGTTTTTTAAGAAGTAACGAAATGTTAATTTGTCCGAAACACGAGAGAAAAACGTTAGGCAGTGTAACATTTTTACAAGAACGACTCATACTATTCGTAGACAATTTTTACGTAAGTCTAAACTGCTGCTTTCTAGTTTCTACACAAATTACGTTCCATTATTTTAATAATTTTAAGTTCAACTTTTAGGTAATGGCATTAATCACTTTAAATTTTAAAATAAGATAATTGCACATTGCAGCAGTATAAATTTATAACAAACCCTCTGCCTTTCTGTTCTAAAGTTTTGGACTTCTCACTATTAATATTCGGCCATCAAATGAAAACACGCTCACATGATTTTTATTTGCACGACGTCCTGAACTTTAAGTTTACATACAAGTACCATATTAATTGACGCGGAAGCAATATTAGACTTTAATATTACCTTCTGGCAGGAGCAAGATATACACTTAAAGGGAAACTAAAAATCAACCTGGCTATTCGAGTTTGTTTAACTATCTTGTAAAAATAAATTACCACAGTTTTTAGGTCTAAAATGAGATATGTTGAACTTTTTTTTATCAGCATCAGGGATCAAAATTAATATAGGCCGTGTATCAGAAACGTGTTTTTTGGGTGTTTTTTTTTTACCTTAGACCAATTTTTCAAGCTCTGTTTCATCTTTATTTACTTACTAGATTGTTTTTGTTCTAAATAATAACTCCTATTCATAATGTAGCTGTATAATGCAAAGAGTACAATAACCCAGATCTTTTAATTGTTAATCTGCTGTTTAATGCAAAATAACTACACCTTACTGGCAAAATCTTATGTATCACTGCACTCATAGGGATGTGTATTTGTTTATCCCGATGAAATCCCAGAATAGTTGGAGCAGATTACGAATTAGCTTATGTACGCGCAGATTTAAGTATTTCGCTTAATAACTTTAGCTGCTAATATCCCACTATGTTAACCATTTGTGTAAATATCTCAAAAGTAACGTGAACATAGTGTATTACAACAAAAGTCAAAGTATCAGTAATAAATATCACATAGTACGTGAGCGTCTTATATATATACCAGACAAACATATATCTAGTAAATGCTAGGGCATTCACGAAGGAACAAGATAGTTCTAGAAACGTGGCGTGACACTAGTCACGTGACCTCGCTGACGCAACAAAGAAATCATTCTATTTACGCAAGATTTTTTATGTTGGCTAATACTGAAAAGATTCAATGTAAGATGGGCCAGAAAAATCACTATTGACAGAACAGTTCATACATCTTGCATTCAACTTAAGATTCCTTTTCCTCAACTGATCCAGAACTTTCCTTAACCCCATAAGCATTATCAAAGGTACAATATGATCCAGATATAGCATCCAAAGTAAAGTGGTGGCAGTTGGTAGGTATCCTTTTCTGTGATTTCATTCACCTTTTGATAGTCCATTCAAAACCTAGATGATTCACCCTTCTTCTTCACAAGTACAGTAAATGAAGTCAAAAGACTAATGTTGGGCCCCACCAATCTTTGTTCCTTTATGGCTTCTATTTCTTTGAAAACTGGATATCTGACATATTGAGTATAAATGTTATGAGATATTCTATTTCTTTGCACTAAGTCATGAGGTCCAAGGAAGTAAATATCTAAATATTCTTTGAACAAGTCATGTATATGGCATTGGTCAGTTACAAGACCTTCACACCTATTGTCATAAAGCTCTTGTAAGCGAGACTGTAGACTGTACCTTGTATCAGGATTTAGCATCAGTCTTCCTACATCTTGCTTTAAAGGTGACTACTTCTGATGTTGGTTTTTTATGTGTGGAAATACTATCTGTACAGTTTCACATTTTGTGTTCAAGGCCCTAATATGACATCTTTATTCATCAGATCCACGAATGTGATTCCAACAATCCTATCCCCAAGACATTCTGGAATATTTGGTTCTATTACAATATAATATCATCAGCAAAGGTACAATGAATATACTTATAGTTTATTTACTCTTTCCAAAACTAATGTTATGGAAGAAATGTTTTACCCCTGTCTGTACTTGAGTAATTCTCCAAAAAATATGGTAAAAGATGATACTTGTGTTTTAGTGATAGCGAGGGAATACTTTCAAGACACGTAGAGTTGTCCAACATGATGTTGTTTTAACAAATTATTGTGCACTTTTAATGTAATGGTAGTTTTAGTTTATTTATCTCTCCTATAATTTTTATCTGATTAATTTGAAACCTGATATACTTTATTTTAATGATATAGAAATGTGGTACAATGAAATACTTCATCATAATGATGTTTCACTGATGTGTCTCCCCCCCCCATATTATTTTTTATTGTGAATGGTGCATTACATATGTGGTATTTTTTGTTAAATGGATTTCACTCAGAGTGAATGGATAAGGTCCGCTAGTGGTCCAACAAACATCATGTCAGAGTTATGAGTTTGTGTACATTCCTTGAACTCTGACTGTGTTTGTTAATAAGAACAAGACCATATACAAAATGCACAACAACAATCTTTATTGAGAACACAGTCAACAACAAACACAATATAAAAATAAAACAATGACAGGTGTTTGTAACGCCTGTTTGGAACTGGTAAGAGGGAGAGAATGTGAAACGAAAGCTTTATTGGTTCTCTCTGTAATCTACGCAAAATAGAATGTTAAAATTTAAAGTTAAAACTCCTCAGTGTTAAAACAAGTTAAACCTCTATTCAATTCTGTTACTCTCTAAATATCTGAAGCTCTAGAAGTTTTATAATTCCCAAAGTTTAAATCAATATAAATCTAAGTCCAACTCTCTATCTCAAGCACATATGCCTAACAGGGGAGAAAACACGCTTAATGGCCAATTAATGAATCTGGTTCCTTGTGCAATTAAAGTAAGGAGAAATTTCGTTGTTTATTTGAAATACTCTCCGTGTCTAAACTGAACTGAGCGAAAACGTATTAACTAATGAGGCAGTAAACATATGATACCATCCTGTACCACACACGTGTCACACTACAGCTTGCTTGTCTGCTTTATGGGTTCACTGGCCGGGAAAGTAAAAGTTGTCTCCACAGGCTCTTCACAATTTTCAGAAATGAAACATCCTCACTGCTTATTATTTTGTCCACGTAAATTTTTTTAAACAACCGTAACAGTAAAATATAGAAAATTATTAGTAAAATATAGTCAGTACTGCCACTGATTTAGCAGTGGGGATGTAAATAGACATTACCACTTCTTTTGCAAGCTATTTACGATGATTTGACGTAAAAGAGAGCTATTATGATGTCATATCTTTTTGCTTAAGTCTAAGTATTTTGCGCCAAAATCATAAAAAAAACTGTTTAAAAATAGGTTTTCTGATCACATTTCCCTTTGAATAGCATTAAAAAAAGAAAAGATATATTAATTGGACATGCCACTTGTGAAAACATTTATGTGTATAGCTAACTCAATGAAATATCTGCCGTGTTCGCTGCAAAACAAGTAATGATTAAGAAACAGATCCTTTCTAAACACACACACACAAGTAATACAATGAAGCTGGGCATGTTTCCGGGTACTATTCAAGGCAATACACAAAAATTTGAATTCGACGCAGGCTCACAAGCAGAGCTCTCAAGCTTCCAGCTGTACTTCGAAATTAACGACTGTTTTCTTGAGAAAGATGTCCGAAGAAACTGGAACCTAGGCAATCACACATAACTGTCAAGTCCAGAGGATAAATGGTAATATCTGCAAAATTTTATTTCACAATTTCCTCATAATCTGCGTTAGTGTTTTCCTTTGATTTAAGCTGATAAAGTTTTGTTTAAGTAAGGTGTATTGTTATAATCTATTTCAGATCTTTGATCTAATGAATAAAATCACACACGTACATGATGAGGGGAGGGGTTCGCCCGAACCCTCTATTTTTGTAATGTAAAACTCTTATGCTTATATAGTTATAGCGCAGCTGCTTATGGTATTTAACATTTTCTACACAGTTTATATTATTCTAATGAAGTATTAGCATATTTTGGCTTCAAATAGTTGCATGTCCCTAGTCCACCCTGATGCATGCTGATGTGTTGGCTTTTGATCTCACAAATTATAACCCTCTTTTAAACATTATGCATACGGGCCTGGAAATAAATATAATATACATATATATGTATATATATATATATATACACATATCATTTTGAGTTTTTTGTAATCTACTGATAAATTCCTAAATTTAATTTCGGTGAATTATTGATAAAAAACACATGCTTATTATTTACATAAATAATGCTATTATTTAAGTATTATTAACTTTTTGTTATCTCCTTTTATATCAACGTTAAGATTACGTGTATTAGGGTGTTCCTTGTCATAAGCACGCACTTACGCAAGGGAGGGGGGTTCGAGGATATTCGACCGAACCCCCTATTTTTGTGGTGTAAAAAATTATGATTATATAGTTATAGTACAGCTGCTTATGGTATTTAACGTTTTTTACATAATCTACATTCTTCTGATGAAGCATTAACACTTTTGGGCTTAAAATAGCCGCATGCAATGGCTTCTGTTGACACTTTGTAAATGGAAGTTCGAAGCTGTATTGCTACTGTTAGGATTTGTAGGCTGGATTCTTTAGAGTAGATGGCTGTGATTTTTGGCGATAAATTTCAACAGTAAACAAACAGCAACACAGTCTATTTGTTTTAAAATAATATTGTTACGTCTCCGTTTGTTAATTTACTTTCCGTAACTTCGTTCCGACGAAACTTTAGCGACACAAGTCCTTACTTAATAAAACTGGTTTATTCTTTCTGAATATAACTTTACGATACACTTGATTTCAACATTCGCGCTAAAACAAACGCTATAACGAACTTCAACAATACTATCGGACTGCAGATCAATTACTCACTACATACAAACATTGTTGTCACGTTGAACTCATAAGTAGCAGTGGAAGATCTTGATCCCATGTTTCATGATGTTCGTTCAAATATATTGCTGAATGGTCAAAAGTGTATGATTGTATCTCTTCACCATACTTTTGGAAGATGGTTGAAAAGCTGTTGTCCTGTTCCTTTTTACGTTCCAAGGATCTGGCACATTTCTGCAAACAAAGCTGATTCAAAGTTCCATCCCTGACTTATAATGGTAAAACTGGGTTTCAATACCCATGGTGGGCACATTACAGATAACCTTTTGTGTAGCTTTGCGCTTAGCTAGAAACAAACAAACAAATTTAAAATGATGATTGCAAAAGCTGAGTATTTCAAACAGCAATACATGAAGCTACAGGTAACACACCATCATTACTGACGTTTGGGAGTGAACTTAAAGTGGCACATAACTTTCTGCATTCACACCCAGATTGGATTTTATTGAGGTGTCATGGTATAATTGTACAATACCCGCCCCAATAAATGACAAACTCCAAAGTTAAGCAGGTATTTGGAATAGTGATACATAGTACTCAAAGGAATCAATGATGTTGTTTGTCGAATATAGAAGGACAAGTGGTCTAAACCAAAGGTCATCCACCATGATATTTTTTGGAAGTACATTGGAGAGATAATGGCCAGCTGGGAATCTACAGAGAAGACGTTGTTTGTGGAAAGTCTACATACAGAAGAACCAAGGGTCCTGTAGAGACCACTTTCTGAGGATCACCAAGGATACAGTCATCAGTGGATTCATTTGACCACCTACCCTGGGAGAAGTCATTCAGAGATAGGACAACAAGTGAAAATAAGGACAAGAAATAATCACATCTGCCTACTGTAATCCTCTTTGAAGAAAACCCATCAAGAAGACTTGGTGAATGGAAAGCTTAGTGTATTTTTATACTTGTGTGTCAGGATTGTTCAATGGACTTCACAATTCAGAAAAGAGGCATTTTAGTAAGCTATATTCTCAATGTTATAAATTTAGTTGTTTGCTAGAGGGAGCTGCTAATCATGATGCTATATCTACTACCAATAGACAAAGGTACATTATTTATAAATACTTTATGAGTTCAATGCTAAAAATGTCTTCACAGTTTGGTTTGGTTTGTTTCGAATTTCGCGCAAAGCTACACAATGA